>NW_022726814.1:17121-20158 GCF_011630105.1 Anneissia japonica
CTTATATTTGTACGTAAGTATTACATACATACATGTGTATATATACTGTATCTATACAAAATATGTATATAAAAATATACTGTATATGAAATATTCAGTGTATGTGTATTAAGACGAACAGTTTTGTTCAAATGTATGATTTTACTTTGTATTTTGTAATTTTAATATTCTTTTTCGAGTATTTCTTTTCAATTATCTGGGATGCAGCATGCATTTCCATTTTATTTTCATTAGGACTATGCTTGTTTTCTAATAAATTAATTTATCCTTATGTTGCTTGGAAGGTTGTGTATAAACTGTAAACATTGGCTAGGTCCATAGATGAGTATTTACCGTGATTACAATGCAGTCCCTACCTATGGAACGCCAAAAGGACAAATTACAAGTGGCGCAGTGCAGAAGTCAAGTGGCACGGTGCAAAACTGAAGTGGTGTAGTGCAAATCTAAAGCGGCGCAGTGCAAACTCAAAATGCGTGTGCCACCACCACTTTAGTTTTGCACTGCGCCACTTGACTTTTGCACTGTGCCACTTGACATTTGTACTGCGATTGTAGTTTGTCCTTTTGGCGTGATATAGCCGGAAGGACAAACTACAATCGCAGTGCAAAAGTCAAGTGGCACAGTGCAAAAGTTAAGTGGCACAGTGCAAATAAGTGGCACAGTGCAAAAATCAATAGGCGCAGTGCAAAACTAAAGTGGTAGCACACGCATTTTGAGTTTGCACTGCGCCACTTTAGTTTTGCCCTGCGCCACTTGACTTTTGCACTGTGCCACTTGATTATTGTATGGAACGCCAATTTGGCATCAAAATGGAAATGAACTCATTTTTAGTAGGCCTATATTATTATAATTATTATTTCTTTGTTCTCGTCGGGGACATATACCCTGATAGGGGACCTCGGCCCCCGTCGGGCAAATTCTGGTGCCACCCCTTAATCAAACTGTATTTAGAAAAATGATAAACTATGAGACAATGGGTAAATAGTTTCATCTGGTTTCAAATAGCAATAAATATGATAATTCCTTGAGATAAACCAAATATTACTCACTGTTTTTTGTTGTTGACAGTTTCGCCTGGCTATCAGTCAGGCTTCGTCAGAATCTGTGAAGGGTTTCCGCCGATGCTCGTTGGTAGCCGCTCCAGCCGTCTTTAGTAGTTGATCATATAGGTGTGAGAGGCGATGTGCGCCTTCGTCTCTATTCGTTGTAGCGTTATTTCTCCTAATACATATTGATTCTTTAATTTTCCGTTTTAGCCACCCTTGTTCTTTATGTAGGATATTGATGTTCTCCCAGTCTGGTATGTGATTTTCTTGGTCATAATGATCCGTTATAGCCGATTTGTGTAATTGTGTAGATGAGGATTTTCTGCCGGCCCTTACTCAAACGTTATGTTCCTCAACATCTTTCATGTGTTCTTTTGTTCTCGTTTTTAATGCCTTGCCCGTTTCGCAAATATAAACTTTGTCACAATTTTTACATCCAATCTCATAGACAACCCCACACGTGTTTTCTTTTTCTATGTTGTCTTTGGGATGAACTACAATGTTTTTGATTTTGTTTAACGGTGTAAAGTACACGCCGATTTTGTTATTTCTAAATGTTTTCCTTATCTTTTCAGAAAGGCCCTTTAAGTATGGTAGACCTATGGTTCCTTTAAGCTGTTCTGTAGGATCATTTGTTTCTTTTGTTTTCTGTTTTGTTATGCTATGTTTTACTTTGTTTACTGTCCATGTCGGGTAGTTACAACGTTTTAGGGCTGTTGTAATCATTTTTATTTCATCCTCTTTGTCATCTTTTAATGTGGTGACACTTTCACAACGATGTAATAATGTGCAGACTACACTCATCTTATGTTGGAGAGGGTGATTGGAGTTAAAGTCTAGGTATTGGTTGGTATGGGTATCTTTTCTGTAGACCTTGGTGCTAATGTGCCCAGCTGTGTTGACGGTTATGTTTACATCTAGGAAGGGTATGGAGTTTTCATTCATCTCTTCACTAGTAAATTTGATGTTATTTGGTTTAGGTGGTTGAGTAATGTATCTGTCGTACCTATAGGGATGATTGCAAGTACGTCATCACGGTACCTTTTCCACAACCTTGGTTTTATGTGTTCGTCATCTGACTCAATTGCCAGCTCTTCAAGCCATTCCATAAACATGTTGGCAACAATTGGTGAACATGGGCTACCCATAGCCATACCAGATTTTTGTTGATATATGTCCCCCCTGAAACTGAAATATGTGGTGGTTAAGACAAGTTCTAACAGTTCCATTACGTCATCAACATTTAACAGTGTCCTCTCTCGTAATTCCGTGTCATTGCACAGCCGTTTCTTAATGATATCTAACGATGTCCCGATAGGCGTTTTTGTGAATAATGATACTACATCAAAGGACACAAGTTTTTCCGTCGGTTGTAATTGGACATCCTTTAGCCCTGAGACCAAGTCTTGGAGTTAGTAAAAGAAACAAATGATCCTACAGAACAGCTTAAAGGAACCATAGAATCGGACTCGTAACAATATGTATGTGTGTGTTTGTATATAACGTGTACATTTATAAAACTTGGATGGCATCTCAGTCTAAAAAAAAACAACAAAAAACAAACAAATACATAACATTAAAATCAATATTGTCACTTTATTGGGTATCGTGGCGGGTCAGTGCATTTGTCCGAATGTCCTTTGGTCCGAAGGGCCTTTTATCCGAAGGTCCGTTGGTCCGAAGTAATTAATTCAAATTTAGACAAAAATATATTTGAAGAAAACACATGTTCGGGACCACCATGTACTAGGTCTATATTGGCTAACAATATACAATTATTGCTAGCATGACTTGTCAGCTCAGTTTATGTAACTTCCATCCAGTGTTTGAGAAATTTTAACAGATTTATTTACTTATGGCCGATGGGATACAGCTAACTACTTCATCACTTTTACAAAGCAGACACATTGACAGTGGCGGCGAAAGCATCTAGGGGGTGGGGGTGGCAAATGAAGGGCAAGGTATGATTTTTTTTTGGGGGGGGGGGGCCA
>NW_022726814.1:21228-36477 GCF_011630105.1 Anneissia japonica
TTTTCATTCCTGATGATGACATAATTAATGTCGAAATATTGAATCCCAACACGATGGCGTGTATTTCAATACTTGGAGTATGTATTATACTTTCTTATCTGAGATTAATCAGTGGACCTTTCGATTTTGGCAACAATTGGTGAACATGGGCTACCCATAGCCATACCAGATTTTTGTTGATATATGTCCCCCCCTAAAACTGAAATATGTGGTGGTTAAGACAAGTTCTAACAGTTCCATTACGTCATCAACATTTAACAGTGTCCTCTCTTGTAATTCCGTGTCATTGCACAGCCGTTTCTTAATGATATCTAACGATGTTCCGATAGGCGTTTTTGTGAATAATGATACTCTACATCAAAGGACACAAGTTTTTCCGTTCGTTGTAATTGGACATCCTTTAGCCCTGCGACCAAGTCTTGAAGTTAGTAAAAGAAACAAATGATTCTACAGAACAGCTTAAAGGAACCATAGGTCTACGTAAAGGGCCTTTCTGAAAAGATAAGAAAAACATTTAGAAATAACAAAATCGGCGTGTGCTTTACACCGTTAAACAAAATCAAAAACATTGTAGTTCATCCCAAACACAACATAGAAAAGAAAACACGTGTGGGGTTGTCTATGAGATTGGATGTAAAAATTGTGACAAAGTTTATATTTGCGAAACGGGCAGGGCACTAAAAACGAGAACAAAAGAACACATGAATGAAAGATGTTGAGGAACATAACGTTGGAGTAAGAACAAGGGCCGGCAGAAAATCCTCATCTACACAATTACATAAATCGGCTATAACGGATCATATGACCAAGAAAATCACATACCAGACTGGGAGAACATCAATATACTACATAAAGAACAAGGGTGGCTAAAACGGAAAATTAAAGAATCAATATGTATTAGGTGAAATAACGCTACAATGAATAGAGACGAAGGCACACGTCGCCTCTCACACCTATATTATCAACTACTAAAGACGGCTGGAGCGGCCCGCTACCAACGAGCATCGGCGGAAACCCTTCACAGATTCTGACGAAGCCTGACTGATAGCCAGGCGAAACTGTCAACAACAAAAAACAGTGAGTAATAATTGGTTTATCTCAAGGAATTATCATATTTATTGCTATGAGACAATAATTCCATACACATTTGCAACACTAAGTGTAGCCCAAGAGCATAAAATTTTCTTTCATTTATTGAATGTTCTTCTGGAAATTAAATCCCACTTTAGTAGTATGTTTAATCTCCTTTTTAAATCACCATTTACACATGCAATTAATTAGGATTCATCATCTGCATCAACAATTGGATATTTTCTTTCTACTGGAGTGTAAAAATACGAAAAAAATAAAACTTACGCGTAATAATTAACAGCACAAGAAATAAATATGAGGGAGGACTTATAGAAAAAGCACTTGCAACGTATAATTTGATAATTAAAGTTATAAAATTTATTAAGGTCAATAGTAACATACAAAAAAATGCTAATTGCTGACAAATATTTAACATATTCAATTATAAGAAATATATACTGTCTCTTATACACATCTAGATGTGTATAAGAGACAGCTTGTAGGGTTCATGGGGTGAGATTTTATGTTTTTATGATCCAAAACGTGCTTTTAGACCGATAATAAGGATTGGCAGTCAAAACAACGTTATTTAGATAAGCAAGTAATCATTTTTTTAAATTTTTGTAGACCTATATTATAATATAAGACTTATATATAATATAAGCATTAATTAAGAGCTGTACTTAAACGCGGCAAAGTAATTTAAATAAATGAATTGCATTTGTCTAAAATAATTTTCTCTGCCGATCATTGGGTGTCTATAAAACGAAGACCGAAGAAGACCAAAGACTAAAAAAACGAAGACCCCTATTTTTTCTCTTTTATCTTGATGATAATAGGCTAGGCTGTCACAAAATCAAAATTACGAAATTTTTTGGGCGTCTGTTTGTGAAATTTTCAAGGGTCTTCGTTTTATAGACACCCAGTGGCGGCGCCAGTTCAGTTCGGGCATTCAGACCATAAAACATATAAAAATAGGCCCACACCAAGCCAACACTTGTCTGTCACAGTCTGAGAGTGCCATTTTCGGCCATCTATAGGTTGATATTCTTTTTAAAAAAATCTCATTGGGGAGTGGGAACCATATCTCAACCCCTTCTCCCAGCTCGAGCCTACGAGCTCAAGTCCCAACTGTCGGACAACTTAGCCCCCCCCCCAGAAAATATATCCTAGAGCCGCCACTGTAGACACCCTATATGGGTGTTTACAAAACGAAGGTCGAAGACCCGAAAAACGAAGACCTCCAATTATTTCTCAATTATCTTATTGAAAGTATTTCAAAATCATCATAAAACAGTTGCCAAGTACCGTACCTATTTCATTATTTCATCGCGATTGAGAGAAAAAAATCCATGGGTCTTCGTTTTTCGGGTCTTCGTTTTGTAGACACCCATATAGGGTGTCTATAAAACGAAGATCCTTAAATATCTCATGCATCCTATGTTGGTGTCACTAGCAAATGACCGATGCTGCACATATGCGTCACTATACAGCATTCCTACTGCTTGTTTTAACATGGAACAGGCTTATGAATGAAATATCCAAGGTTTTTGTAGCCTCCCCCCCCCCCCCCCCTTGTAGCCTCCCCCCCCCCCACCTCCAAAAAAAAAAAAAAATACGCGTACTACTAGGCCAAGCCCTACTTTCGTTTAGAGGTAGCAGCGTCAAGACGCGCTCTGCCACCAGCCGTGGACGTACAACATTGGTTGCCGCTTTGGAACTGGAATAAAGAGTAAATCAATAAATTGAGTCAGATTCAGGCAATAATGTGCTAAAAAGACGAATAGGCCTACTATATTTACATAGCATGAAGTGATTAAAAAAAACCATTATTTTCATCAACCGAAATATACACTGATAAATCTCAGATAAGATAGTATAATACATACTCCAGGTATCGAAATGCACGCCATCGTGTCAGGATTCAATATTTCGATATTAATTATGTCATCATCAGGAATCATTAGGAATTCCTGATGATGACATCATCAATAGGCCCCCCTCCCCCGACGAGGGGGCCGATTCCCCCGACGAGGGGTCATATTTCCCAGACGAAAGCAATGCGGGTGTGGTCAAATTTCGATTAAAAGGTTTCAAATGCTTCTTTAATCGATTATAGAGTCTACTAATATGCAGAAAATACATATAATTTTTTTTCTCCTCGACGAATTTTGCTTATTCTATCCGACGGGGGCGGGGGGGTGGCTGTGGCCCCGACCCTCCCGCTGGCGCCACCCCTGGCCATAGGCCTTTATAGCGGTAATAATTACAATGAATTGAAAAGCCTAGGCTACTGTATCTACGACAAGTATGCCGATGATCATATCGTTCCTATTGGTGTTTTAGTCCCAATTTTTTTGTCGTGTTCTTGTTGTGTTGTGAAACTATTATGAAAAAATTGAATTATGTGTTCTTGATTTTTTTTTATTCATTTATATTGTTGTTTAGTTTCATTTTGATGCCAAAATTGGCGTTCCATACAATATCGCCAAAAGTCAAGTGGCACAGTGCAAAAGTCAAGTGGCGCAGCGCAAAAGTCAAGTGGCACAGTACGCATTTGAGTTTGCACTGCACCACTTTAGTTTTGCATTGTGATTTTTGTTTGTCTTTTTGGCGTGATATCGCCAAAAGGACAACCACAAGTGGCGCAGTGCAAAAGTCAAGTGCAGTGCAAACGTCAAATGACACAGTGCAAAAGTCAAGTAGCGGCACGTGCATTTGGATTTGCACTGCGCCACTTTAGTTTTGCACTGCACCACTTTAGTTTTGCACTGCGCCACTCGGCTTTTGCACTGTGCCACTTTAGTTTTGCACTGCACCACTTGTGGTTTGTCCTTTGGCGTTCCAAACCTACCGGCGTGAACGCCTAACCACTTGCGGAAACAGTCTCTACCGGCACGAACTCCTATTCATTTGCGGACACAGTCCCTACCGGCGCAAACGCCTATTCATTTGTGAACACAGCGCCTACCTGCGCGAATGCCTAATCATTTGCAGATACAGTCCTTACCAGCCCGAACTCTTATTAATTTGCGGACACAGTCCCTACCGGCGCTAACGCCTATTCATTTGCGGACACAGTCCCTACCTGCGCAAACGCCCATTCACTTGCGGACACAGTCCCTACCGGCGCAAACTCCTATTCAGTTGCGGACACAGTCCCTACCTGCGTATATGCCTATTCATTATGAAAATAATAATAATTATTATAATCCAATTTATGAAGCCTAATATTGAAATAGCATAGATATAGCTGGTAACATATGAAGCATAAAGGTTTAATTTTAAAACTAGAAATTGCAAATTGCAAGTGAAGTGCTGCGAAGTACAACTGCATAAAATGTTCTTCGAACAAAATTATTTATGCGAGTCAAGTGAAAATAATGAATAATAAAAATATAACAAATAATATGAGCACGACCCATTGTCTATATCGCATGTGTATAAAATGGTATTTATTTCTGAAAACACTATGCCAGTCTACAACAAGCGTCGCCTAAATGTAATAATTAGCACGTTGAAATAGGCTAGTAAATTAAAGTTTAACTGGGTTCGTAAATAATATTGGCCTCAAAATATTGTGGCTGAGACATGAGCCGATTAAATAATAATAATTATAATAATAATAATAATGATAATAATAATAATTATAATAATTATAACACTTACATATATTTTATGTTATTTATCATGTTAATATATAAAGCAAATTCATTATACTGAAGTTTTTTATATGTTGTATTTAAAAAGCTTCTATCTATTGAATTGCACACAATTTTTATTATTTTATTGAATTGCACACAATTATTATTATTATTATTATTATTATTATTATTATTATTATTATTATTATTATTATTTTCATATTATTATTATTATTATTATTATTATTATTTATAATTATTTTAATAATAAACCTTTATGCTTCATAAAGCTATTTTATGCTTGCAGCTATATCGATGCTATTTCAATGCTTTCTAAAGCTATTAAATGCTTTGGACCAATATTGTGGCTATGTGGGTGTATCATGTTCAATAAGATTGCCCCTGTTTTATTTTGTATCATTACTTTACTAGCAGAATGTTTTACTCTGTAGGTTTACTTTGTTTTATATAATTAATTATTAACTAATTATTGATAATTGCATAGATACAATGCATAGGCGGTTACATCTACAAGATAATCAAGGCCTTATAAAAGCATTATAAGTTTTATGCATAGAATGATAAATATAGAAGTTAATTATCTAACAATAAGAGTTATTATTATATCACTTTATTTGTTTGTATTGCGGTTAATCTTTCACGTTCATGACCTTTCATGATTGTTGATCGATCTTCGGATAGCGGAATGAAAGTTCGTTTGCGCCCAATTCAAGTTTGTGTGTAGATGTCGTGCTTGCCAGTACTTTATTTCTCATATCATAATATTTTAGACTGTTATAGAGTGATACATACACATTGAATTTATAAAAACTTACTAAAGTAACTCATTGTACACTGCCGTTAATTCTATTCTCCCTAACCATTAATGTAATATGTTTACCCTCAATCACTCCATTCACAATTATCGTACTCGATCCAGAAATGATATTCACATACCTAATCATAACAACAATTATTTTCAACACAATATTAGATACACTGGACCTATACTCTGGAATAATTTACCATCCCCAATTTTAAACTCAGTTTCCGTGAGGTCTTTTACCAAAAAACTCAGGAATCACCGTGTTACGCAAGACTAAAATTAATTTGATCGTGACTCGTCTTGCTTGTGTGTGTTTGTGTTTTGTGTTGGTCTGTTTGTGATTGTGTTTTTTGGGGTGATTGTGTTTTTTGGGGTGTCTGTGTGCAATATTTTTTTTAATTGAATCTTCTCGGTCAAGTGCCTTCTTCCTTTTGATTTGTTTCATAAACCCATCGTTTATAATGATCTCTGTTATTTAACTGCAAATGGAAGAAAATAAATGTATTTTTGAATTGAATTGAATTGAAAATTTCATTTAACTTTCTTTTCTTTATGTCGTTATCATCTAGTGATATAATTGCTTAACGATTACAAAAGTGTATAAGAAAGTACTTTGTTGAATATGGTTAATATCAGGGAGTTTGAGAAGGTTTAAATTGGAAAATAAAGGAGAGGAATGGGACCGTGGTGGAGCGCCAGATATGTGTTGCAGTAGCTCAAATAAGGAAGGATTAAGGAGCAGTAAAGGATACGAAGAATATTAGGGGGTACAAATGGGGATAATCTAAAAATAATACCAAGGCTTTTTGAAATTTCGTTCTCTATTTCGTGGATATGTTTTTTCCATGTAAGGCCACTGTCAATATGAACTCCTAAGAACTTAGCTGACTGAACAGAAGGTATGTCATCATTGTCGAGAAAAAAATTTAAAAGGAGTGGTATCAATACATTTTAACTTCTGTGGGGTCCCAAACAGGATGAAGTTACATTTATTATGGTTAATTGAAAGTTTATTAGCAGCAAAGTATTAGGACAAGGGAATCAGATTGGAGTTGACAGTATAAAATAATGATTGGATATTATGGTCAGAATAAAAAACAGTGGTGTCGTCAGCATAAAGGAAGAAATTAAGTAAGTAAGAGGATTGATGGATATGATTGATGTACAAAATAAAAAGGAGGGGACCCTGTAAAGACCTTGAGGAACTCCACAATTTGCTATAGTATATTAAACTCCTTTAAGGGTGGGTGTGTGATGAATGTGTCATTGCATAGTGCGCCCTCTATAGTGAAGTGATTTCGAATAAATGGTGGTAAGCGTTATATGGGCACCAGTTCCGTCAGGTCATAAATGGTGGCCGGATAAGAAAACTGTTGAACCAAGGACTGAGGTGTCTTGTTCTTACTTCAACTGTTCGTTGTATTGTAATAAGCTATATCAGAATCGGACTCGTAACAATATGTATGTGTGTGTTTGTATATAACGTGTACATTTATAAAACTTGGATGGCATCACAGTCTAAAAAAAAAACCCAAAAAACAAATACATAACATTACAATCAATATTGTCACTCTATTGGGTATCGTGGCGGGTCAGTGCATTTGTCCGAATGTCTTTTGGTCCGAAGGGCCTTTTATCCTAAGGTTCGTTGGTCCGAAGTAATTAATTCAAATTTAGACAAAAATATATTTGAAGAAAACACATATTCGGGACCACCATGCAGTAGGTCTATATTGGCTAACAATATACAATTATTGCTAGCATGACTTGTCAGCTCAGTTTATGTAACTTCCATCCAGTGTTTGAGAAATTTTAACAGATTTATTTACTTATGGCCGATGGGAAACAGCTAACTACTTCATCACTTTTACAAAGCAGACACATTGACAGTGGCGGCGAAAGCATCTAGGGGGCTGTCTCTTATACACATCTAGATGTGTATAAGAGACAGGTATACATTAGTAATGGTGTTGGAGAGCAAAGTGAGCGTGGTCGGGTGTCAATTAAAATGTTTCGAGTGGTCTATGGGGTGGATCCACCGGAAAATGTGACAATTTGGGGGTTTCAGAGGGTTACTCAATCGATTCTAAATAGATAGTCTACTAATATGATATGTATTTTTTTTCTCCCCGACGAACTGTGTTTTTTTTTTTATACTCTTCTAGGGTGGGCGGGGGGCAACAAATTTTCTAGGGGGAATTTTTCCCCACCCCTGTGCTCCCTGTAGTGCCGCCACTGCACATTAAAAGCAAATAAAAGAAGCACTATGCATGATTCGTATCATAGTACATTGAGTTTTAATTCATAATACTACTGGTAATAGTTCAACTAAAATTCTCACTGGGAACATCTCCCTATCCACGATCGAGAGAGAAATTTTACTGATGTGAGTTAGCCAGATTTTCGTACATTTCACAAAATATATTTTTTTTGGATGAGGGAGGTGACAAGAAACTAGTATTTTTTTTTACTTGGCCTTATATGTTGTTTTAGAAAAGTGATCTTTCTTAATTTACTCCATAAATTGTAAGGAATTGTTTTACTGCCGTATAACCTGCATTCCTGGAAAAAAGGATATCTGATAATTGCATTTTTTAAAGGTGATCGTCAAACAAAAACGAAACAAAATGTAATTATTGAAGTGTTGAAGGTTGCCCTTTTGGCGTTCTATAAAAGTGGGCGTTTAGCATGTGCCGCGAGAAGACCATAGCGGTGCGACTCGATGGAGCTTCAAATTATTCATGACATCACCATAAGAAGCCACACCTTCCTGGCTTGAAGTCGTGGTACAGTAATTAGAACACTATTTAGCTGCTTACTGTACTGTACCACGGAAACGGAAATTCCATTAGGGAACTATAGCGCACTATGTTTTTATTTCACAACAGCCATCTTTGTGTGTGAATGGTGCTAAGAATGATGATCAAGTTGTCACTTGTATTCATTGTTTTCTTTAACCGTAAGTTAAATTGTATATCTTGTTGAAAGTTCAAAACAACGGTACACTCTAAAAACACCTGGTCATACGTTTGACCCAAATACTCAACACACAAGAATGTCCTTGATATCTATCATTAAAAAACAAAATTTCACGAAGAGGACCCCTCCAAATTTCTCTACCACATCATCAAGTTTGCTTTTTTCAATTTAGTTGGCCCTACATCCAGAATATACGGTAGAACCTTTCTGGCCTCTGGCCGCAATCATGATGGGGTGCTGGGTTCGATCCCATTTCATTCCTATGTCATCATAAACCCAAGCCTTATGATCATCATTTTCCATTACTCACACAGGAACATCTCATAAATTTGTAGGAATCTGTCTTTAAAATACCCCCGAGAATGCAGGAAAATGCATGTATCTGATCCTCTAGGAAATAACATTTTTTCATCTACGAAATAACATTTTTTTGAACCCACAAATTGTATCACCCCCCCCCCCACTTCATCTGGACCTGCCCCTGGGAGGGCACAGTTAACCATGAAAATATTCAACTGAAATAGAACTCCTACTTTGAGACAACCTTCAGAGAACACTTTTACAGCCACAAAATGAGAAAGTATATATTTTAATATTACGAGACACCCCTATAAGGGAATAATTTTATGGTCCCAATTTTGTTCTCTTATTAGGGTTTTACTGTATTTATGACCTTAAAACAACAATCAATGTATTTCTCATGAGTCTATAGTCAAATCGGTGCACTTGTGGGTTCAAGCTCAACATCTGCTCCTGGAAGTAAATACAGAGTTAAGGAAGTTGATTAATAATCGAGTCTTTTTTGTGATAACAAATACAACAAGAAGTGATGAAGGATATTACCTCTATCTCATTCAAAATAATGGATTTGATGTTACTTCAAATGATCACTGCCAAACAAACAGTCCAGTATACGTATATCATTGTGAAAGGATTTTGTATACAGTAGGTTGATTTTGTTTTAATCTTGTCTTAGGAGTCTACAGTCAAGTCGATATCACATTTCCATCAACTGACGCTGTAGCTGGTGATGATGCCAGATTGGAATGTGCATTTAATTTAGAAACTAGGACCTACAGAGCTTCTTTTCTGATACAAAGTTATGTAGATGGACGTCAAGGTGATACACTTGTGGGTTCAAGCTCAACATCTGCTCCTGTGAGTAAATACAGAGTTGAGGAAGACTTGACTAATAATCGAGTCTTTTTTGTGATAACAAATACAACAAGAAGTGATGAAGGATATTACCTCTGTCTCATTCAAAATAGTGGATTTGATGTTATTTCAGGTGATCCTGCCAAACTAACAGTCCTGTGTAAGTATATCATTGTGAAAGGATTTTGTATACAGTAGGTTGATTTTGTTTTAATCTTGTCTTAGGAGTCTACAGTCAAGTCAATGTCACTATTTCATCAACTGACGCTGTAGCTGGTCATGATAATAATTTCTTTCCTCCTTTAGCTTCGGGTGGAAATCTCGACTGATCGAATTTTCTACACGAAGTTTACTAAGCTGGGTAGACCATGGAGTTAAAAATATTTTTAAAAAATTATTTTAAAATAATTATAACTCCATGATTGAGATCACCTGTCAAAATAATAGCTTGATAGAGATGGCTGTAAGGAAAAACATTATCAATAGGCCTACTTACTGTAAACCTATTATGGCTTTCCCAAAATGTGTATGGTGTTACACCCTGGCCCATAGAATTTTTTTGATCTGCATGGCAAGCATTGAACTTTTGGCAAGCAACAGTAAAAACACCGCCTCCTCTACGATTGCAATTGCTTGTAAAAATTTTTAACAAATTTATGGCACATAACTCAGCGTCTGAGAAAACCCATCAAGATGAGATTCAGTGACACAAAGAATGGATGGAGATCCAATACAGAGTATATTCTGCAGCCCCCTTAGTTTGTTTCCAACACTGTGCATTGAAATAAATCAAACTGGATATGGAATCATGATTGTTACCACTAGCATTGTTATTGCACTTACATGTTAGTTTGAGTGTCCAGACCTGGATTACTTTCAGCGTCCTCTGTGATTATCAATAGTTCCCGTACTAAAACACTCAACATGATTTGCATAGAAATATCATAGAATCCACACAGGGAGTGCTTTTTCTGTAAAGTTGATTGAAAATATAAAAATAGATTCTGAATAATAAAAATATACAAAAATATCCTTATAAAAATATATATAAAATATCTGGGGAGATTGTCCCATTAACTTTCTTCGAGGTTTATCTCAGTGCTCAAACACCCAGCAAAAATTATATATTAAATATTTATGTACAATCATCATTTTCAAAATATGGTTTTCATAAATCATTAAAATATAAATTGTAATGCAAATCATGATAATAATAAAAGGTAAAATTGATTGGATGTACGATCGTCAAATAAAATAGCAATTATGTGGATTTAATGACATGAAATTAATGGCAGATCAGAATTAAGAATCAACTACATTCGGCAAGCAATACCTGGTTTAGAGAGATTACTTTTATAGAGAAAATATGTTTTGTATAGACAGAAGTTCTTTATAGTTCTTAACTTGCTGTCATTTTTAGTTATCGACACTGTTACGATTGACGTTATTCCCAATCCTGTCACTGAAGGTAATGATGTAACATTTAATTGTTCTGTAAATGCGAATCCAATTCCAACAATCACTCTCTTGAAAGATGATACTGAAGTAAAAAGCGAAACATCATCAAATCTGACTTACAAATTATATAGTGTGGATAAGAGAAATGGAGGAAACTACAAATGTAAAGCAAGTAACATGGCTGGAACTAGTACATCACCAATGAAAGTGTTGGATGTTCAGTGTAAGCGATCCTAATTTTTTTTTAAATAAAGATTATATTTATTTGTAATAAATAATATTTTGAATCATGTTATTCATGGGAATATTTGTTCTTAATGACTTCAGATTCTAATTTGCAAATTTACAGGATATCCAGTTTTTGTATATAGTAGGCTACTACTAGATATAAAAGGCTTTGAAATTTGTTGGTGTTTGTGTAAATTTATATTGTATTCATTTACAGTAGTTGCTCATTATGCCGCAGTATCCTGGCATATAGGGCAGTAAATAAACAATAGATTATTGTTTTATTTTCTGAATACAAAACTTGGTAGTTTTATTGATACCTACCTGTACCTACCTACCTACCCATTATAGACAGTATAGACAGATGTTATTTATAGTACTTAATTTTTTGTCATTTTTATTTATCGACACAGTTACGATTGACGTTATTCCCAATCCTGTCACTGAAGGTAATAATGTAACATTTACTTGTTTTGTAAATGCGAATCCAATTCTAACAATCACTCTCTTGAAAGATGATACTGAAGTAAAAAGCGAAACATCATCAAATCTAACTTACAAATTATATAGTGTGGATAAGAGAAATGGAGGAAACTACAAATGTAAAGCAAGTAACATCGCTGGAACTAGTACATCACCAATTAAAGTGTTGGATGTTCAGTGTAAGTGGCCTTAAATTTTTTTTAATAAAGATTATATTTATTTGTATTATATAATATCAATGTATGCAACACAACTTTCAATCATGTTATTCATGGGAATAATTGTTCTTAATGACTTCAGATTCTAATTTGCAAATTTACAGGATATCAAGTTTTTGTATATAGTACTACTAAATATAAAAGGCCTTGAAATTTGCTGGTGTTTGTGTAAATTTATATTGTATTCATTTACAGTAGTTGCTCATTATGCCGCAGTATCCTGGCATATAGGGCAGTTAATAAACAATAGATTATTGTTTTATTTTATGAATACAAAACTTGGTAGTATTATTGATACCTACCTGTACCTACCTACCCACCCATTATTGGTATATTTTATGATTACAAAACTGGGTAGTTTCATTGACTGCTACAAAATGTAACTTTTGTATATTGACGATTCCTTCAAAATTCTGAATCCCTAATATTATATCTACTGTTCAGATTTACCGGAAATTACTTTACCTGATAACATGACTGTTACTCCTGGTGGGAATGCTTTTATTGAACCAAATATTTTAGCTAATCCTGATGACATCACCTACCAATGGATCACTGATCCTCCTGGAATTGATGATGTCGATTCAAACCCAGCAACTTTCACATTCAAGGTCCCAAACGTTGTCGACACAAACTATACCATAACGGTGACTGCTACTAATAGCATTGGATCTACAACAGAGTCAGTAATAGTCATTGTTGCAGGTACTGTAAGCTTTAGAATTTTCAGATGGTAAATTGCCAGTGAATTAACTGTTGACAACTGAAAGCAATGATGAATTATATAATAATATAAATTATCCAACATTGATATGTGATTTGGCTTAACTGTTATTGTTATAGACATTTTTTTTTTTATAGAAATATAGATATATAGATATATGATTGTGTTTGTGATGTGGTTTCATGTGGGAAAGACAATATTTCAATGGTAAACAATGCATAGCGTCGGGTTTGTCATGATAACTACCGGTTGTTTAACATTTTCCAGGCTGTCGGAAGGCACAAAAGTACGAATTATTGTCGAGGACCTAGTCTGAAGTTGGCGTGAAGTTGGCGTGAGCTAGGGTTTGAAGAAGCAGGTTATGGGTGTTCTCCTACCTATCGAGGATCCATGGGGCCATACTTGAATAGATCTGCATAATTAGCTATTTTATAGTCTTATCTAAGTTATATATTATACTCTGTTATATATATTTTTGGAGCCACACTGTACAATTACAAATTACCCTTTCGCCCCCTCCCCCAAAGGGGGAAGAGGCTATTGCAATGAGCTCCATCTGTCTGTCTGTCTGTCTGTCTGTGTGTTTTTCTCTGTCTCTCTGTGAGTGTTTGTCCTTACGGGAGAGCATAACAATTACCCCGTCCCCCGAGGGGGAGAGGGCATTGCAATAAGCTCCCTCTGTGTGTCTGTGTGTGGGGGTGTGTCTCTCGGTGTGTGTGTGTGTGTGTCTGTTAGTGTGTATGTGTGTGTGTTTGTCCTTCCTAGAGTGACTGCTGGGCTTGCCACTTGAGGCCTATACTTAGATTTTATAATGTTTTAAATATTTTCCGGCCTTATATATTTTTTTTAATGTGAAAAAAAAAATATGAAAAAGTATTACATACATTCGACCATGCCCTAATCCAGATGCTGAACAGGCGTTAATGTGTATCTGCATAGATTTAGATTTGATGGAGGAATTATAATTCCTCCATGATTTCACCAACAGTGAATGCTATGTTAGCTGACACATGCACAGGGAAGATTTCCCTTTGTTAGCTACCATCTCGTGTGAGGAAAATATAAATTTATGAATTGTAAACTTTACACTTAACATGTACACCTCTATCGCTCGGCTACATTTTACCTGATATGTACAGTTGGTAATATTACACGCCTATAATACAACAACAATTCAATAAATAAAATAGACATTTATTTTCTTCCAATTGTAATCAAATAACAAATCATTAAAAAACAATTGGTTTCTTCTTCTGAATTTAGCGCCAACTTCAAAATGAAGGCTTCGGCTCGAGCTTCATCCGCAGATGGGGGTCTCATCCGGAAGTATGGAGAAGTATATAAAAGTTAAATAAAAAAATAATGAAAATAAAAATAAATAAAACAAATACCTGTAACCCAAGGCGGGGCCCTTGCAAGTACTATCCCTCAAGGGCCGGAGGGACCCAGGAGCTCATCTTGGGCAAGGCCGCTCAATTCCTTGGGTAAGGCCATTAGCCTAATACTAATGGAACTTACCAGATTACCCATAGCCCCTATCGCCCACAGGCAACGCAAACAATTCAGCAATTAAAAAAAGCAATACGAAGAACAATAAATAAGTATAATTGATGGGAAAGACAATTACATTGGGTGTGTAAGCTGAGTGTGAACATTTTAACTACGGAGATTGCAAGCACTAAACACTCCGGTAATGTGACCCAGACAGACGCTGTTCTTGGAAAGAATGAGTAGTTGTAATAGATTAAGAGACAAAATAAGGGACTTGCGAGAGAAGATTCACTAAAAAAATCTAGTGATGGACAGGCCTGAACACAAACTCACAAAAACACACAGAGACCCAAACTGCCATTATTTCTATTCTCCCCAAACATCTAAGTAACATGTTTACCCTCAATCACTCAATTCACAATTATCGTACTCGATCCAGAAAAGATATTCGAATAAGCCTACCTAATCATAACACTAACTATTTTCAGCACAATATTAGATACTAGTTCTATACTCTGGTTTAATTTACCATCTCCAATTTTAAACTCAGTTTACGTGAGGTCATTTACCAAAAACTCAGGAATCATCTTGTTTCGCAATACTAAAATTATTTTTAACGATCGTGACTTGCTGCTCCTTCTTGAAACCATATTATGTTGTCATGCTTGTGTGTGTGTTTGTGTTGTTTTTGGTTTGTTTGTTTGTTTGTTGTTGAAAATGTTAAAATTGGAAAATAAAGGAGAGGAAACAGCGGATCGAGTGCATCGACTGTACACAAAGATATCACTTAACAGGGCAAGTACTTATAACAAAATTCTGAAACATGTCAATTATGAGTATTTTGCCGTAGGATTAAAAATCCAAAACGGTGCTGGGTTTGGAGCCTGTTCTTCGTATGTCATTCCATTCATAGAAAAAGCCAATAAAGAAAGTATACCAGTCATTAATGTTTAATTTAATGCTATATATATA
>NW_022726814.1:36682-48124 GCF_011630105.1 Anneissia japonica
AAAAATAAACCTATAATTTTATAAATTTAAGCCAATGTTGGAAACACATATTGCACGTACAGGGGCCGATAGAAGAAGACTTTCTCCATGGTACCTGTTGATTAAAAAAATTATCATTATTGTGTTATCGGCTAGGTTAGTGTTTAAGATTACCTTTGTTTAGAACATGTGCTGGAACTACAAAAGGCTACTAAATCCGAGCCATACAATTATTGAGCAATAAAAACAAATGTTATATCGTAGTAAATACTAATATTAAATAATAATAAGATAAATATCGATCAATAATTTAGTTTGCCCTACAAAATCCATATCATTAATTTATATCGAACGTGTCTAACTCTAGACACAGATGTTTCTATTCTTCTCAAGGCATTTTTAATACTTGACTGTGAGGTCATTGACCGAAGCACTTGCTGATTTATGGGCACTCCCTGAGCCTAGAAGCCTTTAAAGGTTGTGGACGCTTTTTTCCAGTTTTAATACAAGTTTTAAACTAAATTCCTAAGTTCTTAACTGTAATGTACCCGATTTTTACCTGACGAAATTGATTTTGTATGTATTTTGATATTTTCGCCGTTTGTACATTTTGCTGTCGTTTTACCTACTATGGATAAGTGCAAGTTTTTATATCTTCAATTTTTCGCTTTTACCATTTGCTCTATGATTATTTATGTGAACAGTGAACTTAACAGTGCTGATCATCCGGTAACTACAGTTTCTAAATCTCTTTTTGTATCAAACTGCGACATCAGTATTTTGTACTTTGATAATTCCATCGATACCACGTCACACCTGTTCTATGACGTCTCCGTTAAACCAAATCATTCGGAGCCACCTGGAAGTGGCACTAAAGACAATTATATATTTTACATTATTGCGGTATCACGACGCAATGTTATATCTACTCAACCCCCATATATGGGGGGTGACTCCACTCTGAATTGTGATCCTATCTGTGAGTTTATTTTTTACAAGTGTCATCTTGCTTCGTTTAAAGACCTATTAAACCATATGGGCGACAGTTTGTATTTGCTCTGGATTATTTTGTAATCCGAAGAGACAGATCTACCAAGAAAGAAGGTGGTGTGCTTGCAGCTATAAAGACTGAACTGAATCCAATTCATTGTCATGAACTCGAGTCTACGCCTCATGAAATTATATGTTTTTCTATTTCAGTTGGTAATTGTAAAATGCTCTTTGCCGTTTGTTATTGTCCACCTAATTCCCCTGTATCATTTTGGAATGATTTTAGTAATAATTTTCTTGTTTTTTTACGATAGTATATATATCGTTGGAGACTTTAATTTAAATTGGAATCATGCAAATATTATACCCAATAATTTTATCGACGCAATCAATGCACTTGATTGTTCACAGGTTGTTAATGAAATCACCAGGCCTAACCCCCATGATCCCTCAACTGGTACAATAGTTGATCTTCTATTTTTCTAATAGACCTGAACGTTTATGCTCTCTTAATGTCACTGATAACCCAGTTGTGAGTGATCACCTTGCAATCTCCTTCAATATTTTAATCTCCGTTAAGCGTTCAAAATCTCTAATCCGTAATTTTTTAGCTTATCACAAAACTGATATCGACCATCTTAATCAACTTATTCACCTTGCCCCATGGAGTGTCTTCATGGATGAAAACTCAGTTGATAATTCATGGGACGGAATTTTAGACATCCTCTCTGCAATTATTCGCGACTCTGTTCCATTGAAATCCAGTAAAAAGAGGAAACATTCTCCTTGGGTTACCAGTGACATCAGAAAATGCATTAATAAAAAACATAGATTGTTTAGAAAGGCTAAGCGCATTGGCTCAATAGCTGCTTGGAATGAATACAAATCTATCCGTAACATAGTTAAACGAATGTGTAATAAGTCGTATTACTCTTATGTTAACAAACTTTTTACCAGCGATTACACGCGTAAAGCTTTTTGGCGCTTTATTAGAGAGCGTAAACGCTCACCTGTCCACCTGTCCCCCTGTCCTTTAACATTAATGGCTCACACGTATCTTCACCCTCTGTCATCGCTAACTCTTTTAATGATTTTTTTGTTTCTGTCTTTGGTCCTCCTACTCCCCCTTGTGTCGATCCTCCTGCATGTAACGTTCCCATTCCGAACTCTCTCATATTAACTTTGATGTTCACACTGTCGAAAATGTCATTAGTGGCTTATCATCAAATAAATCACCTGGTCCTGACTCTGTCCATCCATTCATATTAAAGTCCGCTTCAGAATTTATTGCCCCTCCCTTATTTAACTTATTTAACATGTCACTTACGAAGGGTAAAATCCCTACTGCCTGGAAGGTTTCTCACATTACTCCCATATATAAATCCGGCGACAAGTCCTCTATTTGCAACTACAGACCAATTTCTCTTACGCTTCTTTGTTCCAAAATTCTTGAAAAAATAATTTTACTGGTATATCCAATCACGTTGCTTATTGCTGTCCAATCAGCGATTCTCAACATGGATTTTTCTCTTCCCGGTCCTGTGTTACCCAACTTACAAACTTGATACATTCCTGAGCATCTTCCCTCGATAAGCCTAAGCCTCCTCGAATTCATGTTGTTTTTTTGGACTATGCTAAAGCGTTTGATACACTTTCCCACCACATTGTGTTAAATAAACTAGTTACTCATTTTAACATTAGAGGTAATGTATGGAAATGGATCAAGTCTTTTCTTTTAGGTCGTTCCCAACGAGTCCTGTACCAAGGTGCCACTAGTCAATCTTCCCCTGTTTCTTCTGGAATCCCCCAAGGAAGCGTTCTCGGTCCTCTTATCTTCAATTTTTTCATTAATGATCTTCCTACTTTTCTCCTCTCCCATTGCGCTTTGTTTGCTGACGATACCATTATTTACAAAAATATTTTCTCTGTTGACGACAAACTTGCTTTTCAGTCCGATTTAAATCGTCTCACTTCCTGGTGTGATTTAAACGAAATGGAACTTAATCTAAATAAAACTAAAATTCTTCACATTACTCGTTCAAAAAAATAATATCGACCAGTTTATCATCTAGCTGGTTCACCTATACATGCTGTGTTGAATCATTGTCATCTTGGGGTTACAATTAACTATAAACTTACTTGGGACGACCACGTTATCAAAATTATTTCTCGTTCGAACAGAATGCTGGGTTTCATTGCCAGCACTGCTGGTGGCTCCTCTCCTTCTGCCATTTTCTCACTTTACAAAGCTCTTGTTGTTCCTATACTTGAATACGGTGTCCCTTCCTGGTTGCCTCATACTAAAATACTTGTAGACCGTATTGAGGCAGTTCAGCGAAGGGCTACTAGACTTGTCCTTAAGCAGAAAAAAAGGCGAATGTGAGTACGAAGATCGTCTCATTAAACTCAACTGGCCTAGTTATCTGCTCCCAGAAATTTTCTTCTGTTATCGTTTGTCTGTAAGTCGCTTACTGGCGTTGTTGATTGTAGTAGCATCCGTCAGTTCACACTTGTAAATAGTCGCCATCGAGAGACGCTTTTGTTTAGACACCTTTATGCTCGAACTAACTCTCTTCACCTTTCTGCCATTCATCTGTTTCCCAGACTTTGGGAAAAACTCCCTGAAAATATAAAAAATTCCCTGATCCTTGATTCCTTTCTTACTTTTTTTGCGCTCGCTTAAATCGCTTGTCTTATGTTATAGCCACTCCGCTTAGCTACTTTTGCGCCGCGAAAACTGTTTGATCTTTATTGTTTTAATTATTCGATTTCTTGACGTAAGAGTTTATTTATATGTATAAATCTATTGTTCTGTTTTGCTACTCAGGGAGTATGGAATCTTAACTTTGTTACAGTGATATAGTTCACTTTTTGGTTCCTGCCTACTCCCTGAGTTGACTCTATGTGTTTGTTGTTGTTGTGTTTCTGGCAATAAAGAATAAGAATAAGAATATATATATATATATATAATCAAAGAAAGGTAAATACAGTGTTCGAATAAAGGACATAATAATACATCAATACATAGCTCTCAATGAATGTAGTCCTGTAAATAAATGAATAAAGAAATTGTGCAATAAAATGCCGCTGGCGGGAGTCGAACCTGCGACCTCTCGCTGTCAAGGCGAGCGTCATAACCATTAGACCACGGAGGCTTCATGGTTGAACAGATTCAAATACCACCAGATACACTCCATTACACAATAAGTACGACTAGAAACAAATAGTTGCGTATAATATAAATCAAGATAGTCGTTAACACTGTTAAATTATATAATATAAATCATCATTGTGGCATTAACTGCTCTACTATAACCCCACCCCACCCTCTCCCATCCAGCAAACATGATCCACCATTTGTAGAGCTTGTTTATTAAATAAACTAAAAAGAACAGTAGAAACGATTCTGTGTTTTAAAATTGTCCAACTGCACCAGCCCTGGCCTACCTATTCTGTGCACCTAGGCCTGCCTTATAGGCCTGGCCCCTGGCCTAACTAGGCCCCTGGCCTATAAGCAATATAAGAAATTTTGTTACATTTACTCGCAGTTTAAAGCCTTGTATTAGGTAACCTTGTCTCGGTGTTGCGCTTAACTGTTTCGCCTACATGTTTTGACCTAGCTTTTATTTAATTTTTATTTATCTCTTTATCTATTTATTTTTTTTAATTTAATCTGCGTGTAGTATAATAATGTAAACATACAGCTTCCTTTTTGAATTTGGCTGAGTAGAAATATGGGCCTAGCTGGAGGGCATGTCTGTACGATCGTTGTCACGACTATTTCTTTTCAGTTTTTTTTTTGACCATTATTTATTTTTTTATTGAACATATTTTATGGAGTAAAAAGGGTGTAACAACCTGTTTTACACATAGTCCTGGTTTTTTTTTTTTAATCCTAAAACACAGATTACATTGACTTTTGGTAAGTTACATCAAATACTGTAGTAAAATAATACAAGTCAGTAGGAAAAAAGAAGATTAGTAAAATTGTTTTAAGAAAAATAAACAGCTCAGTCATCCCATTGGTAAAATTTATAAAAGTAGGCCTGTAAAATTAAGGGTATTTTAAAAGTGATATGTTAATTCTATAATTTTTTAATAACAAATGAGGGACATTAAAAAAATATCTAAAATGGTATAAAAAGAGAAGGCATAAACATACATAAGAATACTGAACAACAAATACAATACGGGGAATACTTGCTACTGCTAAAAACATGTGAATAATCAATAATCCATAGAAAACTTAATCTTATACTGTAATAATCAAATGAGATATTTAATACACTATACGTTTATATTTTAGGTGTTGACTATTGCATTTCCAGTCCATGTGAAAATGAAGGGAATTGTATACCTCCTTATTCGGAGTTTACATGTGAATGTAAACCAGGCTACAGTGGGAGATATTGTGAAAATGTGTATTCCGGTGAGTACCGTAAATGACACAAAATTTAGCTACTGCTTTTCATCGTATCGAATAAAAGCTACTGTAGGCCTAATCGTGATAGAGTTTTGTAAAACACATTTTGATTTACCTAGGAACGTCTCATAACGTGTAAAACTAAAGTCACATGTTACTAATTCCATAACATGAATCTTAAGTTCATGCCTCACTTCCAACTGCCAAAGGCGCTGTTTTCCTTGTCTTTGGATGCAGACTCGACCATACACAACGTGCAACCTTTTCCGCTCCCTGTTGAGTATTCAGGGGCAGCGCCAGAAATTCCCCGACGAGGGGTCCAAGCTCCCGACTAGAAGGGATCCACACCCCTCCCCATTCTGAGAAAAAATTAAATTGTTTGTTTTATTTAAAAATGTTGTGCTAATTATAGGATTATTTATTTAAAAAGGATAATTTAACCATGCGAGTTAAGTTTCCCACATTTACCTGCCTTGACAGCGTAGTACGGCGTGCTTGAATTACGACCTTGCTGAAAATTCCCCGACATCCTCAGGGGAGTCCAAGGGGGACCCAGAGGGTCCCTGACGGGAGTTCTTTTTTCCTTTGGAACCCCCCCCCCCACTAGCGCCACCCCTGGGAGTATTACTAGTTATGCGTGTTAATGACTACTACTATTTATTCCGAATCATCCACGTCTTACAAGCTGAGAGGCAGATAAAGTGTCTTGCCCAAGGACACAAACATTGTAATGAGCATCGGTCTCAAACCCCCCAACCACATGTTAACATTGACAAGAAAACATTATAAAAACAACACAGAGAATGGGTAAGACATAAAAGGAACAAGTTTTGGTTTCCCCCACCCACTTTTTCAACTAAGGGCCTGCCCCCTCCCACTTTTGTGACTGTTCCCAGCACCAACCAGTAACTTACAAACGCTGCAATGTCATTATTATTATTATTATTATTATTATTATTATTATTATTATTATTATTATTATTATTATTATTATTATTATTATTTGCGCCTTACAAATCGACCTATTGTTATTATACAATATATATTTTTTTAAATTTCCAAACGGACATTACAAGTTCCCACCTTAAGTTGAGCAACCAGATGTTGATTCACGTCTGTATGTGCTTGCGTCTGTAAAGTTTTCGAGCATGAAGAAAAATGAATGGAATCGCCCGCCTTGCGCGACTAGGCAAGAGGTAGGAATTCTTTATGAAGCGACGCTCTAGTTCTCTTAATGCTAACCTTGATGATGTAAGTGAACCATGCAGATGTAAGTGTAACTGATTGGCCCTCTCCTCCACAAAAATCTAATAATAATATCTATGAAAAATCACAAGTACAAGTTTAATTTGGTAGGTTACATGGCCATAATAGTAGTTCAACTGACACCGGATTTTGGGAAATGGTATCTCAAGTCCCTAATTATTTTCAGTAAAATAGGTAGCGCAAGTGTCTCATATCTTAAAAAATAACTACAGAATTTATGGTACACTGTAGTTAATGTGTTATAGGTTGTAAAATTTGTATTGAATAAAATAAAAACTTCCAAATAAAAAAGGTTTCACTAAACATTAGGAATTAGTCATTTGTGAAACAAAATTATAGCCTCTGTCAAGTGTTGAAGTATTGAACAGTGATGGATTCAAGGAGAAGCCCAGTCAACAAGGATCCCCAACCTACTATTTTTTCAAAATTATAAAAAAAAAAAAAAATATTGAGAAAACAGACAAAATTGTATTCAACTTTTAATCTGCAAGTGTCATTTCCGGCCATCTAAAGGTGCCATAATCACATTTTTTTCTTACCGCAGCCACTACCGTTGTGGGGCTGAGGTGGGTGGTCACTCCCTTTGCGCAAGACCCTCCCTGGGTCCCCTCTATTTTGACTTCCTGAACCTGCGACAGTTGGCGTATCATTTCTGGGATACTGTAGAAGGGTAATTTTCATCCATCGAGAGAAAATTGTTCAATTTTATTTATCTTTGAAATGGATATATAAAGAAAATTATCCCAAAATGTTCTGGCCTCAGCCCCCAACCATGGTGGGGCTGAGGTGGACATACCTTATCTGTGAAAGTTCCCCCTCAGACCTTGAACCCTCTATTTGGAATTCCTAGATCCGTCACTGGAAATTACAACAATTATTTATATTACAGTAGTTTGATGCCTATAAAATAACCAAAAAAATTCACCCAAGCTTTGTCAAATATTCGTAGCTTCCAGGGGGATTTCACCCTGATCCCAACCAGGGGCCCATGACCTCCCCCAGTCCCCCAGCCTAGATGCTCACTTCGCTCGCATAGTGGACCTTATTAAATGCCCCCCCCCCCAACTTTCAAAAATGTTCTGCCACCATTAGGGGGGGGGGGGGGGGTAAGGGAAGCTCTTCAATATGGAGGACCTTTCACCCTACTTCCGCTGGCGCCATCCCTCAGGAGCAGGTGGAATAACAAATATCGGAATCGCTATTCCACGGTTAATTTCAGAAGAAACAAATAAGCCGAATGAACAAACAATGAAACTGCAACTGCAGAACATCATCATAATCATCATCGTCGTCATCACCCATCATCGTCATTATCGTTGTCATTAATTGCATATAGCACTCTACAATAAAATAATATGTTAGACTTAGGCCTGTATAGAGGTTTAGTTTATAAATCCGACGTTGAATTAAGCACAAAATTATGTAATACGTACACAGCTCCTTAGAGAGAATTCCATAACGGTTTTTAATATATCTTTTAAATTTTGCCCGTTCTACAGTTGTAAAGGCTTACTGATTTAAAAATATTTAACTTCAGATGTTTTATCTTTAAGCAAAATTTTATAGGCCTATTGCAAGCCATTGGTGTACCGGTCTTGTGCTTTTTTTTTGTACTTCTTTTTTTTTTTGTACTTGTTCTTTGCTGTTTTTCTGTTTTTGTAAATGTTGATATTTTGAGACAAATGAATGAAATAAGCGGAATCAGCGTGTTTACTGTTTAAACCTACCATACACCCACTTTCACTCCTGGGTGAAGAGAGACAATACCTGGTCTACGAACACAGGCGAAATGCACAGTACCGTACCTCAAATGCCGCGCCAAATCGCACATTATGGTTGAAGTGACGTGCGTTATATCGTCCCTTCCAGGTGCAGCCTGTTCTAGTAGCACAAGTTTGACAATTGGAATGTTATTTGTGGGCATCATTGTTGGAGCTTTCGGAGTAATTGGTGGATTGATCGGCTACACTAGGATTAAACAGGTTTGTCAGATACCAAAACAAATTTCAGTAGTATGATTTTAACACAATAGGCCTAATACATCACTCCTTCCCATTTATGTTCAATCAAATGGTCAATATTAAAATAAGCAAGCTTGTACAAATTTGTAATGTAAATTCAGCCTAATGACTGCAAAGTGACATAATACGTAAATTCGTATTAATGATTATTTTTATTTCAATTCAGAAAGCACAAATAGACAAGAGAAGTACGGATAAGAAAAAGCAAGATGTAAGCTTTTAATACTCCAATTCACCTCATCTTTGTCACCTATCATATTTGTGCCACATACACAACGCCATGGTTTCTGTAAATAGACCTATTATGTTGTCAAATGATTCAGGTGGATATGTAGTCATGTTTCTGTGACCTACCCCAGACTGTAGGTCCTCCTTCCCGCAATCAGTAACATGCTATCGTGCCTGTTTGTAGGACAAAATTTGCTCTACCACTGAAACGGTATAGACCTAAATGCAGTTATATTCTATCGATTGTTAAAATGTATTATAACTTGTAAAATGTATTGTTTTATACAGAGTGATAATAGACTAATGAAAATATTATCTCAAGCTTTGCGATTTTTAAAACAGATGATAATATATTGCACATAATTATGTTTTGATTTTAAAGGAGTTTCTAAACCTCAGCATTGTATTCATTTTTTATTATCAAGTATTTTACAAACAAATAACGAATGACCTAAATTGCATTGATAACGTTTCATATCTCGACACCCACAGACGTATATGGACTACATGACAGATAGGTCAATTGCTGGCAATGAGAACCAGACTTACCAAGATCTACAACATAGAGACGAAGAAACAGCTTATGTTAATGTGAAGCCGGGAAAGAGATAAGAAAGTAAAGAGAACAGCTGGTTTGAGTGAATGCTTGTTGCTTGTACAAGGATCATGATAATCCCATCAAATTTAATCAATGATGATCGTACAACCACGAACCTCTCCAAGAATTTTTAGCTCTGTCCTGGTTATCAATTAAAAAAAAAAGAAGTAGTATGTCCATATTATAGTCATGATGTGCCTATATGGTAATGATGTGATGTCATCAGACCATATTTAGGCATGTCGCATATGTTTTTCAAAATAGAATTTGTTAGTCTGGACAGGGCTTAAGTCCACGTATCACATCCAATATGATACGTCACTCACTGGATTCATATATTTAAAAAGTTGGTAAATGGCACCATGAGTGTCGATAGCATGTTAGTCTGTAGTGTTTCAACAATACAGTATTAAACAATATGCTTAGAAAATGTAGCATATGAATAAGTTTACAAACCACAGGTAAAGTTAGACAGCGCTTTAATATACTTTTTAACAACAACCTTCCGTTTATAATTTTAACTTGGTGTCTCTAGACAAACGTTTAAATGTAATGAATCTCATACATCGAACTTCGACATTTATATAACGGTACCTAAATACAGTAGATCACATTGAGAATAACCTCACTCCCTAAAAAAAATAGGGGCCTACACTGTCAAAAATCTACAAAAAAAAAGTATATAAATATATATAAATACATGCTCGAATGTTATATAATACTATACTAAGAAGATCATTTAGGCTTATAGTGGTAAGTCAAGTATACAGGATTGCAAGCGTGAAATATGGTGTAAGCTTCTATGTCGATTCGAATCTGAATAAATACCTCAATAACACTGATAGGTTAACAAATACCTGGTATATAATACACTGTGTTATCCTGAATAATCATATTTAGTATTTTTGTAAAGGATTATGGCGAAATATTACTGCTAAATAAAATATCACCGTACTATTTTATTAATGTTTAATTTTATTATTTCTGAGTCAATTATTAATTTTCTAATTTAAAAAAAACAAGCAAGGTAGGCCTATGCCCTTTTACTTGCATTTTATTCCCCTCCCCCCCTTCCACCCATCATGAAACAAGAACACAGCAACGAAATCGGGAATAACCATTATCCTATCGGATACCACCACATTTGCCGATCGAGCTAGTGCTAAAAAAGGAAAAAAACCTCCAATCTAGAGATTTCATATTTTTATTGTATATTTTTAATATTTTGATTTTTTAAGAGTTCACGTTTTGAAAAATTAAATTAAGTTTTTGGTAATAAAATATTAATGACCTTTTTTAAAATTTTATCCCACTATCCCCAGGCTGCCGTCATCAAGGCATTCAAATGATCCCTCTTTGTACATTTATGAACTTTTACCAATGTTAATCTGTAATTTAAGTACCGGTACAAAATAAATACATAAATAAATAAATACACTCTGATCAGCTTAAAGGGGTGCATAGAAGAGCAAATAGTCATGCTCTCAAACAACATCGGGGCCAGGTTAGTTTTGAGGAGAAATTAAGATCATTGTCTTTTTCACCGTTATCAAGAAGGGATAAATGTCTTGTTATTTTTTTATTTTAATGTATTGGTGGGCATCAAATACTTGGCACACTGATTTTACATCATAAATCAAGGACTAATATTGGCGACTAGACATCTACAACAATTTTAATATGTACATTATGGCTCTGAACACAGATTCATTTGCATGTTTTAAAGAGTGTGGATCTCAACAAAAAACTTTCATTTGCTTCTCTAAAGCAAAATCATCAATCGAAATCATACGGAAATAAGTTAACTGTAACAGCGTATAGTGTACTTCATTGTTTGACAAATACAATGATACACAGAAAAGTCAATGTACCCTTCAATATTTGAAGTGTATGCCTGTCTCTTATACACATCTTACCTCAAATGCCGCGCCAAATCG
>NW_022726814.1:48133-50563 GCF_011630105.1 Anneissia japonica
ATATATATGCGCGTGCGAGCAAATTATAACGTCACCTTGGGTCAACTGACTACCTCAAACTAAGGAGGAATGATTGCACCCTCAGTTTCAGCTATCTTGGTCCACATACTAATTTTATGGTCGACTCGTTTTTTTTTTGTGCCTATTTTTATTGTTTTAATTTCGTTATCAGTGTATGTTATGTAATTATTATATAAGTTAAACGAATAATGAATTAAAAGATAAATACCATTGTAATCGGTTAAAGAATGGATTGAGTGTGACAGAATGAAACAGGCTTTTAATATTTGGCTTATATTTATATATTACTACGGGCCACGACAGGTTCAGAACCTGAATGAAAATTGCTACGTAACGCCAAACCGGGTCCCGCCAGACCGTCGTCTTTTTTAGTACAATTTGTACCACTTATTTGGTAATACTGTAATTCTTAAGATTAGCATTAGGCTATATTTGGGCGTTTCAGTAGGTATTCAACAACTAGTTCCTCCTCAATTTGTCCTTTTATGGACTTTTCTCATTTTTATCAATGTTAATCTGATTTAAATGAGAAATAAATCAGTAAATAAATCGACTACACGGAAGTAAGTTAACTAAGAGACAAAATCAGAGGTAACCAACACCGTATATCATGAGTCATCGTGTTTCATGGTTCCATCGGTAAAGCTATGGCGACCATTGTTATTTAAAAACGCTAAAATGCAGCCCTGTTGTTAATCCAATCATATAACAATGTTTAGAGAACTAGGCTACCGATGACGTGAGAAATTGTTTTAAATTTATTTTTTAGGTTCTTCCTGGTGTCAGGGATAACCTACCATTTCGTATCTGGGGAAAACATCGATTTGGTTAGTTGTAGCTCATAGAGTGCTAAAACATGTGAGCTCCCTCTGTTTTTGGGAAATACACTCAGAGACATGCTAAAAGTTGAATTTAATTTTTTATGCTATATGATATCATGGTCCCATGTAGGAATCTAAATTAATTCCTCCATGATGATATTAACAACTTAGAGTAAATAGACAGCAAATGTGAGAAAATTATAACAATCATTAATTAAATTAAAGCTAATGCCAACTTACTCAATGATGACTTTTATTAGACATCTAAGAAATATTTTATATTTACATTATAAGTTCTCTGAATGCAAGAAGATATCATTGGTATATTTTAAAGATTGTGGAACACAAGAAAAAAATATCGAATTCCTGCTTTGCATTCTACATGTTTCATGTGTTTATCTTTATTCTGTACTACTGTACTACTACAATTTTTTAACTAAAATATATTTATGTCTTATTCTTATCAGTCTGACCAAGTTCATACTTGGTTATTACTAAGATTAGTACAATACTTCCCCTGGTTCCTAGGCTGGCCCAACTGGAAAAAAAATCCGGTGATACATAACACCAGACATGGGTTTTCCAGCCTATCACTAAGCACTTTTGTAATTTTTCTCCTTTTTTGCTTCTCTAATGCGAAATATCAATCGAAATTACACGGAAATAAGTTAACCAATAGGCCTATGTAGCAAAAGCTTATTGGTTATTATTGTACAGTACTTCATTGTTTGACAATGGCACGGCATAAATGAAACCGAGTCAAAAGTCAATATAACCTTATCTTGAGGTGTATACTCAACATGCTTTCAAAATGACTATTGAAAATATTTTGTCCTTTCCTGATGCACTGCTGACAAGCGCGTAGGGGGACATAACTACCTCAAGCATTGTGTGCGCTATCTGTTCGGCTTACTTTGCTCCACATACTATTGTTATGGTCAACTCGGGATTTTTTTATAATTCTATTTTTTTTCGTTATCAGTGCATAGATCTGTACTATTATAATTAAGTTACGAAAGAAAGACGGAATACCATAATGGAATCAGTGTAGAAATATTGTATTAGGCCTCCTACTATTTGGAATGTTAGGTTCATATTCTACAATTCCTGACCGCGCACTAAGTTTGTCACTGCACTGATGTTAAAGCCTGAAAGGTTTATTTTCGCATTAATAATTTTATTTCATACTGTATATTTCATCTTTCAATTACAAAACAATTACTGTAAGAAAATTACATTTGAAGACACGAGATAAGTGAGCCGAATATTGAGCTATCTCCAACCCTAAACAAAATTTTTAAACCATACGAATACAAAATGTGTACATGAATTGAAAATTACATTCCATCAGATATGCGTACCATACTGAACTGATGTGTTAATTGAGCTCTCAAGAAAAAGTATCCTAAATTGCTCAAATTACCAAACTTGTTATATCATACCCTAATAGTTAAAATAACTAAGAAGAAGAAAATCAAACATGGAAACCAGATCTGCTAAACCGAAACAAGGAAAGGGTAAATCCATTGTCAAGAAGGACGTAGGCCTAGGCCAACCTGATTCAGCTACAAAGGACCCGGAAATAGTG
>NW_022726815.1:0-930 GCF_011630105.1 Anneissia japonica
GCTGTGTTATGGAGAGTAATGTGTGACCGGAAATGGCTGCATCAGTTGGTTGTTACCATGCGCCATTGATGTTGGAGTATATCACATTCAAATTCAAAGACAGTACAGTACCATTTTGAAATCACATGTAAGGACACATACAGGGGAAAGACCTTATGAATGTGAACATTGTGGAAAGAAGTTTAGTAGAAGTGACACTTTGAAAACACATTTAAGGATACATACAGAAGAAAGACCATATGAATGTGAATATTGTGGAAAGAAATTTTATCAAAATAGCAATTTGAAAACTCATTTAAGGATACATACAGGAGAAAAACCTTTTGAATGTGATTATTGTGGAAAGAAATTTTATCAAAGTAGCAATTTGAATACTCACTTGAAAATACACAAACGAAAACAATCTTTATGAGTGTGAAAAGAAACTAAACACAGTATCAATTTGAAAACTCATTTGAGGATTCAGAAGATAAATCACTTGAATGCGAACATTTTGAAACATTAGTGATTTGAGGCTGCAAATAGGAAAAATGTGATCATTGTGAAAGGAGATTCCATGCAAGTGTGGTAATTGTGGAACAAATTTTTAATCAAATTTGAACATTGAAAAACATGTGTATTAATAACATACAGCATAGACACCATGTGTATGTGAACATTGTGGAAAAAAGTTCTATCTGTACAACACTTTAAAAACATTTAAGGATACATAACAGAAGAGAGACAATTATGAATGCGACACTTGTGGAAAGAAATTTAGAAATAGTTTAGCACTTTGAAAGTACTTTACATTTGAGAGTGTGCATACAGGAGGGAAGCCATACACAATGTTAAGTATTCTGTAGGTAAAATGATCATCTGAAAAGAAATTTGATATCATATTTTTAAGAATGTGGAAGAATTTGAAAAGAATGTTTATGCAATTAAAAG
>NW_022726816.1:0-585 GCF_011630105.1 Anneissia japonica
GGCCTATACTGCAAAAATTGGCTTGATATGTGTAACTTACTCTTCTCAATTTCAATTAAGAAAGGACAGTAATATGATACGAAAAGGATTAGGCATATCAAGAAAAATTGCATTCTTAATTACGTCGTATTGTGCAAATTATATAGGTTGGATTCTTGTAATAATTAGGCCAGCCCTACATTAACATGATTTTCCCTGCCCTATTTTCTCTAATAGCACTATCCACATAGGCTAGCCCGCGGGAAATATCATACGCGCGCGTTACAATTCGTATAATCGTCGCTAATGGATTCATTGCTCCCAAAATGATGACGTAGATCTATATACGGTATCTGTACATATTTTAGGCGTAAGTTAAAAAAAATATAATTCCCAAGATACTAGTATTCAGATACAGATACTCTTTATCATAACAAAAGTCACTCGAATCCATAAGTTTTGTGACGAGGAGCACCAATTTATAACAAAGTAAAGGACGCCAGAAAGTAAAGTAAAGTGAGGCCAGAATGAGGTGCTAGGAAGGTGTCCGGGCCCCTCTAGCTAAAACACAATGATGATAGCGGATGAAATTAAACCAATGTATAA
>NW_022726817.1:0-683 GCF_011630105.1 Anneissia japonica
TTGTGCGCGGCAATCACGCGTGAGACGTGACAGCAGACGTTCTCGTCGTCCCGCTTCAGATTCTCTTCGACGATGTGCTTAGGCGGGCATCCGTACACCTTCACAACACCGAAAATCAAGCCAAGCAGACGCGTGAGCTCGAACACGCGTGCTCTGAGCCGCATGTCGGTCTGCAGACCGAACTTCAGATTGAACTGTTCCAACACCGAGGCTAACCTGTCCCAGGTCAATATGAGCATCCTCTCGCAGTGCCAATCGTCCTCGTCGAAACGTCGAGGGTAGAGGCCCAATTCGATCAGGCGAGACGTCTCCATAACCAAATGCCTTAGCATGCCGTAATTCGCCCTCAGCTTGTAACGACCTAACCTGGCTTCGAAACCCTCGGTTTTTTTGGACACGTTGACGACGTCGCTGGGAGGGACATCGAACGTGGTGACTCGCGTGTCTATCGAGTAGCACACCTCCTTCTCGTTCATGGCCATGAACGTTGCGCTGTCGCACACGTTCACCGCCTCTCTGACTCCGTGGCGGGTGGTTCCTGTGTTGGGATCTATCACCTTCTCCGTGCGTTCGGACCTGGTGCACCCGGAGTCGAGTTCCTCCTTCATGATCGCCGCTTCCTGACTGCTCTCGACAGCCAGAGGGTTCTTGTCGTTTTTGGAACCGGTCGACGGAGGAACGAA
>NW_022726818.1:0-515 GCF_011630105.1 Anneissia japonica
AGTAATCAAAACAAGTATTTCATTAATCAAATTGTAAATTATTTTAATTGAATTGCAATTATACACTATATAGTACAGTAGTAATACTACTTACATTAAAAAAAAAAAAAGACATGCATATTGTTTTTAAGGTTGTTGGACATACTGTATTACTAAAATAAATATGCTATATTACGAAGCACACAAAACCTGGTATAGTGTAATGCCTTAATTTTGTTAATAAATAGGTGCCTAGTATCGTCAGGAAAATTGAATCATACAATTTTACATCTTACACTGTATTGTTTGCTCTGTAATTCATAAGCTATTGGAATTATGCTTTACATAGTCTATTTTATAACCATAGTGAATGATACGCAGATTGTATAGGCCTATTTATGAACAAAAAACACCTCAATTTCAGGGCATTCTATATTATATAGTTGAATTGCATTGTAATTAACCAAAAAAAAATTATTGTTAAAATATACAATTTTAATAGATAAAATTAATTTAACACAGACATAGTAATTCAT
>NW_022726819.1:0-585 GCF_011630105.1 Anneissia japonica
TCGCGATAGGGGAAGCAACCTCGACCTTGACATCGTGGTTGACAGATTTCGTGCAAAATTTCCAAGATGTGGAATTTCACTTTGAAGAAAGAGGATTAGAAAGTAAATTAGATGGTTACATTGCAAACTCTTTGTTTCTTGTTTTATTCAAAATATTTTGGTTTTGGAAGCAGATTTCGAAAATTTTAGAAAACAGCCTACAAGAAGTCATATCTAGTAGTTCGATACCTATCAAGTAAGTAATAAAAATTTGCCATAATTCGCCAAATATCCGTGACTGCCAGGGGGTGAAGCCCCCCTGGAACCCCACCGTGGCATAAGCAAGAATTTAGTCTAATGAAACTTCTTTATCATCTTGATACCTTCCGACGGAAATTGACCCTACCGTCGTCCCCACCGATCGATCTAACGTGACGTTGTTAGATTATAGATATATTGAGAATGGTAAATAGAGATTTATAGATTATTGAGAATGGTAATATCACCGAAAAAAATAGATAAAACGACAGTTGAATGACCCACAAAGACAACTGAAGACAATAGGTCGTCATTAGAAGTTATTTAGTATAATTTTATTCGGAAAAT
>NW_022726820.1:0-749 GCF_011630105.1 Anneissia japonica
ACAAAAAGGTGTAAGAAAAAGAAGGCTTGGCAGATTTTGGTTGTGCCAAAAACAAGGGACAAAGAGGATTAAGAATTAGTAGGCTTTAAGTCTAGGCGCATGGTCATTAGATCCAGGAATTGACACCACATTATGTATTTTGATATTTTAGTACTTTTCAAAAAATTTTACTTGATTTGTGTGTCTATACTAGAGGAAAATAGCGATTTGCTCTTTTTGACAGAAAACATGTCCCGTAATATAGTAGACACACTGTTGATTCCTTTTACTGAACAGTGTTTGTTTAATGCTACCCTTCTTTACTCACAAAATGACTATAAATTACATCACACATGAAACATTGAGGTGGTTGGAAAGGAACTATGCCTACAACAGGCATTGTATTATAAGTACTGAATAACATCAGAGGTATTGCTTACATTTAAATTTTGATACCAACTAATTGAACATCTAATCTCCAATGTCGTCCATTACACGCCGAGTTACTGCATACAAAGGGTACTATATGCCAGTGCACTGCCATCAACAGGTATTTGTAACATGATAACATTATCGGCTTTCTGCAGACTCGAAGGCGACCTTATATCACATTCATTATTCCAGTACTTTGATGTAAATATTTTATACCTTCAAAAATTAATGTTTTAATAAGTAGTAATAATGATCAATTTTTTTTTCTATTATTAACTTATAGTATAAAATTCCTTCTTCCTGTTCCTTTTCTATTTACATCTATCATCATTACTTTA
>NW_022726821.1:0-646 GCF_011630105.1 Anneissia japonica
AATGTGTGGGCCTATGTTCCTTAAGCTGGGCACTTACTGCGCACAACGGTCGTCGGCCGACGTGATGCTACGAAGAACGTCACACGACGCGCGCAACGGATCGTTCTTAACAACGATCAGTTCAGATTGCTACCGACAATTAGACGGCGTTGCGTCATCTATCGTTCACAAGGAACGCAGTTTGATTTGTCGTACGACGAAGTGAGTGCCCGGCACTATTCTTTCTTAAATAATCATAAAAAATGCAATTTTGCATGGGACCTCATTTATGCAAAATGTGTTTAATTGTTATTCAGTTTATTATGTATGTATTTTTATTTATTGCACAGGATTTACTGATTATTTTTTGAATTAAAGGTTTCTAAAAGGATACTGTTGTGTGATTAATCCTGGTACTTTCTAAGGTGGAGTCGACGTTAAGGTAAATTAAATTTTAAAAAATAACTGTTTCCAAAGGCATGTTAACAGAAAATTAGTACCTCATTGTCGTTGTACGTCGTCAAATTTTCGCCCAAACCAGGGGCCCTAGCGACAGGCCTAGTAATCTAGTTCATCGATAGGGAACTAACTTACTCAAAGTAGTTATGACGGTGGGAGACAATTATACCCCTGTAAGCAATGCTCTTGCTTCCCCCCCCCCCACCCA
>NW_022726822.1:0-805 GCF_011630105.1 Anneissia japonica
TATATATATATATATATATATATATATGGTATATATATGGTATATATATATATATATATATATATATATATGTATATATATATAGTATATATATATATGGTATATTAAAAAAACACATACACTATTGTAAAATTGAATATACAATCTTTTGCTATAGCTATAACTTATAGGTGTGTAAATAACCTCGTGCATCCTGGTAGTAGAGGAACTTGCCAAGTATTAATTACTTTCGTTATACCAGTATACCAGTTATACTTACATGTTTAATAGACCTGTAGCCTGTTTCATATAACTACTGCCACACGGCATGTGTATATTACACTTCGATTGTAATTTTGTATCTATACAAAATACTGCATGCATTAACATATTTATGTAATCTAACCATATTGAGTTTGTGTTCGACAATACTGCATAATATCATGATGGTGGTGCATACTGTATCTGCACTTTACCAAACAAAGAGATTCTATAGATTTACTAGTAGACATGTTAACTGCCAAAAAAAGAACAGAGATTGTCTATTGGAATCTCAGGAATAATAATACTATATTATAATACAAGGTATAGTTGCTTTTGAAAAAAAAAAGGGAAGGCATACAAGAACGTTAGTAGACGCATGGAAAGGTAGTGCAAGATGTAAGCATATATCTTATAAATTAGCTCTTGCGATTCCACATAAAGATTTCTCCTGTGTTTGGTGAGTTGAACATACTTGGTCAATGAATGAGAGGGCATGTATTTATAAGTTGATACAGAAATGTAAAGGAATTTGTATGACTATTGATAAAGGCTTATTGTAGTT
>NW_022726823.1:0-1025 GCF_011630105.1 Anneissia japonica
TCTTCGTTAAATAGCAGCCTACCAGCTAAGAAGCTGACGACGAACGAAAAAAACATTTATCAACTTCCTGCACACATATCACTTGGGAACACAAATGGACGCCAGTATTCGCCAAACATCATTCAATAAACTATAGAGAAAATAGAACATCTATTTTCTCTATTATTAAACGTAGGCATCAATATATATTATATACAGCAACTAGGCCTATGCAACTACTGTACAATTAATATTGGGTACCTCGTGTGTGTGGATGTGATCAGTTCAACAGAGTACGCAACCTCACGTGACAAATGTCACTGACTGTGTGGCCGGTGTTGATCTATACATGGAGGAAAAAACTTTCCTCCTTGGTCTACAGAAATTCGCTTTGAGCGCCGCTCTGACAGAAGTGGGTCAGTTGAGATGCTAACAATAGGACGTTCGATGGAGTGCCTGGATCTGTCTCTTATACACATCTAGATGTGTATAAGAGACAGCATTAATACCAGGGTGTGGGGAGATATTGTATTTGATATATTTTTATTGGTTAGGCCTACTGTTATTTTATGTGTGGAAGCTGTTTATTGGCTTATGTTAAATAAAAATAATATTGAGTGTTAAAGGCCTATGTTAATGTCAAAATATAAATAAAATGTAGTGTACAGAAAAAAGTATTCAATTCTTATATTCGGACATTTATTTATCCATCGACAAAAAATACAAATATATGCTGTATACACATGCTACAGGCCGCTTTAAATACATGAGTCTAGGATTCGGGGCTAGATTCTGAGAGATAAAAGTTAAACTATGATGGTAACAACTATCTCCCGCCGGACACCATCCCGGTATATAAGTTAAGTTGAAGGAAATAAAAAATAACAATTTACACTGTTTTAATATTTGCCTCGTGATTTTTTGTCGGACACATCGTATCCCCTTCTGCCAAATCCTGCCGCTACCGGTCCCGTTCAGAAGTAAAATCAATTCACTTTGTTTCGTATCGATATTCTTACTTTGTCATGAACGGAAATAAACTGTTT
>NW_022726824.1:0-1087 GCF_011630105.1 Anneissia japonica
GAAGAATACACTTTCGTGCATAATTATTACGACGTCGAGCCAAAACAGTGTTTCTAATGTATTTACTTGAATGCTAGTTGAGCTAAGCCTATATATATATATAATACGCATACTTTATAAAACATAAATTAACCTAATTTTCTGATAAACAAATTAAATAACATTAATTAAATGAAATATGTTTAATGATATAGGCGTATTTGCTACCAACAACCGTAACACACAATTTGAAATAAAAGTAGGCGTATGATGACATAATTAATGTCGAAATATTGAATCCCAACACGATGGCGTGTATTTCAATACTTGGAGTATGTATTATACTTTCTTATCTGCGATTAATCAGTGAACCTTTCAGTAGTAGGCGTATCGTAGAAGAGAATCACTAATGGGCATTGACCTCCGAAGTACTGTAGAAGTACAGAAATAATAGAGTATTTTTTTGTTGATGAAATATATAATATATAATGAAATATATAGAACGACTAGGAAAAAGGTGTGATATCGAAATTCCAAAAGAGGAAGCATGTTATAAAGATATCCTGTTTTCTTTCCTGTATTTCTTATGTAAAACCAGATTTAAACTTTCAAAACGTTTCTACAAAGTGTATTTAGGCTTCATCAATACGGTATTGCGAATGCATCAATAGTCAATCAGTCAATTGATTGAATAACGCATTTGTATCATCGGCACACCTTTTTAGTGTAACCATACAATGACTAGACAATAATTAATGGATATAGAGAAAACACAAAAAAAAAAATGTTCTCTCTTATAAAGTATAATGAAAATAACCTGATGGAAAAAAAAATCAATAGGAAAACTAAGAGGAACAATGCATCGAAAAAATGGGGTGGGAGGGGGAATAGCCTGGGCTGGGAATAACTCTCCAGGTAGAAAAAAAATCAGTGGGGAAAATTAGCAGGTGGCAAGTAGCTACCGTAATAGTGCTATATTCTGTGTAAAGTAAAGCCTCAAACCACCTCAATTTTGAGTCTACTAAATTTTAAAATCTTCCCAGTCTTTTGCAGATATAGCCAGAACTAACTTAATATTTGGAGTTTTTTTGATAGCAGATTATTTTTT
>NW_022726825.1:0-3540 GCF_011630105.1 Anneissia japonica
ATCCTTGTCATCAATAAAACAATTTGAATTAAAACGAGTAAAAAATGTGTTCATATCATTTAAATTCAGGTTCAAGTCTAACTTAGTTGCTTTCTTTCCGATTCCTGTTATTGATTTTAAGCCTTTCCATGTTGATTTAGCATTTTTTTTTTGTTTAAAACTTTCTTCTGTTTTCTGGCCATATTTTGCTTTCAATTCCTTTGTTTTCTTCATTATAGACAATTTAATTTCAGTAAAACAAATAAAAAAGTAAAAAAATAACAACATAACAATATGAGATTTTATATAATTTTTATTACTTAAAGTCTTTTTAAAATTGTTGAAATATCGAACACTGTTTCACCTATACTTTTATTTTTATACATGATTATTTAAAAAAAAAAAAAAAAACTATGTACAAATAAATGAAAATGACATTGAAAAAGGAGAATGAATAAAAGTGGGTTGCCCCCACGAAAGAGAGAGAAAAAAAATTAGTTTCATTAAGAAGCTTAGAGTCATTATTTTTAAAGGCTTTCTGTTTACTAATTATGAGATCACGCAGTTCCTTTGTTATCCACAGTTTGTTATTTGCATACACTTTTAATTTCACCTCTAGTATAATGTTGCTCTCACAAAACTTAATGTACTCTGTTACGCATTCCGTCGCGTTATCAGTCCCTCAGTTTTTCCTCAGCTTTCGTACTCCATTTCTTGACAGATTTAACCACAGGTTTTTCGCGCTTACACATCTGAATGTACTTAGGCAAAAGTTGCACCATATTGTGGTCAGATGATACAATACCTGGTTTCTCCTCGGCTTCGTCTTAAATTTACTGTAGCAGAGGTCGATTGTTTTTTCCTTCCTAGTTGAAATATTAACATGTTGATTTAAATTTGGTAGGACGTGATTTAACTTACATTTGTTAAAGTCACCAAGAATTATTGACGCGCATTAGGAGATATATTTTGAAGGTGATGATAAATCTCGTCTATCTTAGCACTGGCTATCTTAACATCAGCTCCAGCGTTAACATATACCATGGTGATTATTATCTGACTAAATTCCCTTGATAGAAGGGTCGATGGGCTACGCTAATAAGTTCTAGATTTTCCGAGCAGAACTTGACTTTCACCGATACATTGCGGCACCATCGTTCATTAACATATATGCAGACTCCTCCGCCTTTCGATTTTCCTGTACGTGTATTTCAATCCAGTCGTTCACAGTGAAAGCCGTCTAAAGCCACATCCGAAGGAGTGTTCAGTTCACTAAACCATGTTTCTGAAAAACCTAGCAAACAACTGTCTCTATACTCATTCAAGTGTTGAATAGAAACTGCAAGTTCATCAAGTTTATTGTTTAGAGATTGAGCGTTTCCGAAAAGGATAGATAGCAAAGGTGGTTTAAACTTATTTTTTCTTAGCCTTATGCTTCCACGTTTTCTTATTCTAATCTCTTTAGTTTCACGGTCGATTCCTAGGAGCTTGACTTTGCTTAGCCTCGCTTCACTTACTTGGCTTGAACGCGACAGCAACGCTAAAGCCGGACACTCACTGCGGCGTACACGACGAATCCATATTTGCTTCCGGCGAGCGATAGACGACGCAACGCCGTCTGCTGATTGTCAGTGGCAATCTGAGCGGATGCTCATTAAAAAGACGATCCGTTGGATCCGCGTCTTCGCGTGCGTTCTTCGTCGCGTCGCCGTCGCGTCGCCGTCGCACGCAGTGAGTAACAGGCTTTACAGTTAGATCGGCGGTATTGTAGGCTAGGTACAACCACATCAATTTTGTCGAATTTGCAGCGCCCTCAATAGTATGTAAATGTGTATCTACCATTAATTGTAAATTTTGAGATTTAATAAAGCCTGTTAGTTCTTCAGTTTCGCAAAATTCAATTTCTGATGTCTCGTTAATTTTAAAATTTCATTATCATCGCAAACTTCTCCGGAAGAGTGGGGGTACTACTCCCCCATCAACTAGCTTACATAATTATATTACCACTGGTCTTGCTATTTAAATACGTTGAAGTGTAAAGTTATTAGTGGCCATGAGCACTTAGTCTAGGCCTAGCTTGAATCCTCAAATATTAAGTGCCACGCCATTTATACAATTTTTTGAGGCTTCAGTGCGGCGCTTGTTTGAGAGCGTCGCTTATTTAAAAAAAAATATTGGTGTGGCGCTTTCCATGGGTGTTACCTACCGTAACTCACGTATTCAGTAGGCCTATCATAGACCCTACATCATCTTAACACGTTTATAAATAGATGCTTGTGTCTTAATTGTGTTATTAGTCATTCAAACACTGTATGTATACATTGTATTTATTACCCTGTTTCTGTTTTTCAAAGTGTTTAATTACACATCGAATAAGCGCATATTCGAGAGCTGCTCTTATTTGAGGATTAATGAGAAAATAATGTACGTTTGATCAGCAGTAACTGATAAGCGAGCTATGTGATTGGACGTGATGTCCGATCGTCTGTTAAATACCTAGAGCTTTAATGGTTGTTACTCATGTTTGTGGAGGTTTGGCTGATCAATAGCCGATGTGTGGCGTTGTCCAGTGCATGGTGTGATGATGTTGTCTTGCTTTATTGGGAATAAAGCAAAAAGTAAAGGTTCTATTGTGTTCTTGTGCCATAACAGGTGTTTCCCTTTAAATCCCTTTAAATGGCTCCCACATCCACATCCCTCTCCGAATTGTCACTAATTTTAGGAGGCACATTCTTTGTATATTGTCTATGCTTGGACACATTTTTAAACAGATCCAAGCATGAAAAGTAAACGAACTGCCGGGCGAAAAACCCCAGTGTAAAGTTATAGGAAAGCCCACATGAGAAAAAAAAATCAGAACAAAAAACAATAGCTAACTAGACTTACTATATTTTTTGTACAACAAAAGATAGGGTATTTCCTCCTTGTCATAATGAGAAGTGATATTAAATCTAAAGCACACTCCGACAGTGTATACCTCCACCCACATCATAATTATCCCATATATAATGTTCCCACATAGTCCTATAGTCTTTTCCCTTAAAAACATAGTTATGAATAAAAACAGTCAATCTCAACCAAGATTCGAACCCGGGACCGGTAGCTTGTAATTAAGCAAACGTCATAAACCAACGACCCACTGATCAGCTTTGAGATAAAAAGTATATGACGTTCACTTTTAAGGGTCACCACATCCACACCCTACTCCAGAACATTAACAAAAATTGCATTCTTTTCCCCTGGGACATGACGAGCCTTTTTGGAAAGGTTTTCAGATGCATTTATTATTATTTTAGATATTTAGGTTTAAGGGACGTTTCATTTGACAGATAATAAATAGAGATCATATGAATAACTGTTGCACAACTATTTATTTATATTCACTCACCGAGACCATGACCGTCGAGTGCCGGCCCGCCAAAAAAAAGGATCACGTGAACTCTGACCTCGGGTCAGATAAACATAAACATTATCAAATTCAACTATTTTTGGTTTTTTTTTTGTTTTAAAGTAATAAACCATTATCAAGCACTTTTCTCATATTCTTATTAGAAGCGCCTT
>NW_022726826.1:0-733 GCF_011630105.1 Anneissia japonica
ATTTGACTGCGTATTAAATCACGCTTATTGATGTCCATTACCAAATTCTCTGGTAAGTATAGCTACAGTAGGTTCATATGGGATTATAGCCAGATGAAGTAGCTGATCTACTTGCCAAGTTAATTGGATTAAATCCACTAATCACATTCGACGTTAAGGTTTAGAGTGAGATATTTTGACTACCAGAAATTCGGAAAACACATCATTAGACAGGAAGTACAATCGCATGGTGGGCAATTACTGTTGATTTTCGCGCGACTAGTTTATGCTACGCCATGACAACGTGAGTAAATCTAACGGTAACGTCGGACTGGGGTTTAGGAGACCCATAAGTGTGGCAAATACCTTTAGCAGTGACCTCACGCAGTTTTGGTCTAATACTAATATCATTCACTTCCATAAATACAGGCAATGTGTAGTAGCTGTCTCTTATACACATCTAGATGTGTATAAGAGACAGGTTTGTTTCTGTGTAATGTGAAGTTAGTCTCTCCAACTACTTGGAGAGGCGATGTACCATCTGCCTGGTTGGCAGACTGGCTTGAACTTCTCACTTTGACACCAAGTCTGTGAGCAGTGGACTGCTTGATCATATTCCCTGTAGCCCCGCTGTCGATGATAAGTCGTATTGGTTGGTCATGCACAAACATGTCAATGTATGGTGAACACCTTGTTTGAATCCTGTTAGTAGACACTGGCTCTTCGTTGACCTCATCACTTGACTCGGAGGAAG
>NW_022726827.1:0-853 GCF_011630105.1 Anneissia japonica
TGAGCACTCTGCTTGTAATAATTGCGATAGTTTACTTCAGTTATATATATATATATATATATGTAACATAGGTACATTAACTCATTCAGTGCTTGCCCTCTGTATTATGTTGACAGTGCGTGTCCATAGCTATAGAGATGGCGCGTGAGCTTGGACGCGTTCCTAAGGAACGCGCCAATTGTTTAGAACTTTTGCTTTGTCCAGTTTAAACTTTACCAAAGAGTATAAATAGAACAAGAGAGCAAAGTCCCGTTCGTAAAAACGTCATGCCTGTGTAGGACGCCCACTAACGGTTGTATATTCTTTTTATTACCCAGTGCAGCGCTGCGCAGCGCGGTAGAAGTACGCCCGCTATAAACTCAGTAAGCAGAAAACAAAAGTACAGTATCGTTTTTTTACGCTCTCAATGAGCGTTGTTGGCTCTCTTGTTCTATTTATACTCTTTGACTTTACATACTTGGTTTATTTCGCCGAGGATAGTACAGTAGCTCTTAGGTATGTTTTATTTTATTGTTATTTATACATTATATTAACTAGGCCTATACATAAATATTATATAGTATACGTATCGTGTATTGCTGTTGTTATATCATTATTAGTAATAAATAGTAAATGCGTGATAAATAAATACGTGATGTGAAGGTATTAATTATAGGCATAGGCTTATTGATAAAACAACTCTTTTAGATATTGTTGTCCATAATATAATTATAATAATACAATAATAGTATTTCCGTTTGATGTTAGACTAATTTTACTATTCGAATGTCTTTGTTTTGCTCTTAGTTTTAGGTTTAATTCTGCTATTAAGAATTAAAGAGACAACAATTTTAAAAGTTTGCAAGTATTCTCA
>NW_022726828.1:0-1063 GCF_011630105.1 Anneissia japonica
TATCCGGAGAACCGATCGATCATGACGAAACATCGGTCCATCTTCACCCAACTGACGACCTCGCAGATAGCTTTGGTAAGAATGCAGATAAGTAATTTACCATTCCCCGCAGTCGGTGTATTTCATCTTTATTCTGTGGTGCTTTCATCTGAAGTACAGCATCAATTTTGGTTGGGTCTGGTTTTAAACGAGCTTTGGATACAATGTGGCCTAAAAAGGGTACCTCATCTACTCCAAACTTTGACTTTGCTTTGTTGAAAATGATTCCTGTTTCTTTGCATCGTTTCAGGACAGTTGTGCTCTCCTGCATCTCTGCCCCAAATGATGATGTCATCAGCAATACAGTGAACACCTTCCAAACCATCAAGCGCTTGCTGAAGTTTTTTTTGAAAGATTTCACTGCTGACTTTCAGGCCAAAAGGGAGTCTTTTCCAGACATATCGCCCCCACGGTGTAGCCATGGTCGTGAGTCTACTCGATGCATCGTCTAATTCCCAATGTAGGTAGCCATCCTTTATATCACATATTGAGAAATACTGTGCCTTGTTAAGATTTGGCAATATGTCTGAGAGTACCGGCAGTGGATGGTGTTCTCGTCGTAGGTATCGGTTGAGGTTACCTGGGTCAATATATAATCTAATGCCTCCAGATTTCTTCCTCGCCACTGACATTTGGCTGACCCAGTCTGTTGGTTAATCAATCTTGCTCAATACGTTTTGCTGAACCATTGTGTCAATCTTCATTTTTACCGCAGGTTTCAGAGCCTCTGGATTCCTCTCGCTGGCCTTATAATTGGCATAGTATCTTCGCTTATAGTATTGTGAACTTTATCTCCTAGTAGAACTCCAGTCTTTGTGTCATCGAAAACTTTTTCATATTCCTTGATGTAGTTGGGTAAATGTGAATTGACAGAGTTGACTTGCATGAAGGTATCGTAATTGACTGTAATTAAGCCCATCGCTTCAGCTGCAGTTCGACCTAGGATGGGAGTTAAGTCGTCTTCTACCACAACGCAGTGTACTTTGTATTTTTTGCTGGTAGATGGGTTTCTCATCTTGACAGT
>NW_022726829.1:0-704 GCF_011630105.1 Anneissia japonica
TTCCAAAGTTGAAATAGAAACTCGTATCGACTGCTTTAACGACGTCGGTCGGAGATCCGCGGACAATTCCGTGAACTCGACGTTGTTCGTCGAGTACGTGTGTGTACTAGACGTCGGTCTAGCAGTTCCAGCTTTTCCAGTCCAGAAAAGTCCAGATTTTGGAAAATTTTTCTAAGTCCAGAAAAGTCGAAATTTTTTTATAAGTCCAGCTTTTAGAAATTTTTCTAAGTCCAGATTATCGAAAATTTTTCTAAGTCCAGATTTTCGAAAATTTTTCTAAGTCCAGCTTTCAGAAATTTTTCTATGTCCAGATTATCGAAAATTTTTTTAAGTCCAGCTTTTCGAAATTTGTTCTAAGTCCAGCTTTTAGAAATTTTCGTCGTGTAGGCGTACTTGGAGTACACGAACGAATGTCGAGTATACACTCGAGTCCGCGACCCGCAGACTGATCTCGAATACGCGGACGTCGAGTAGACGGACGTGGAGTACACGAACGGATGTCGAGTACACACTCGCGTGCGCGACCCGCCGACCGACCTCGAGTACGCGGACGGCGGGTCGGCCTCGCTGGACTTGTATAAATTTATGAAAGCTGGAAAAAATTTCGATAATGTGGACTTAGAAAAATTTTCGATAATCTGGACGCGAGTGTGTACTCGAAGTCCTTCCGTGTACTCGACGTCCGCGTACTCAAGGTCTGTCGG
>NW_022726830.1:0-637 GCF_011630105.1 Anneissia japonica
CAGTATGTCCATATATACAGTTAATGTTTCCCACAGCAGTGTTTTCCTGTACTCTCTGGACGACCAAAAATAACTTCTGAGGCGTATTAGGCGACCAATTATTTCTTTTTCTATTTTTATTTTTATTTTTTTTTATCAGGGACAAGAATAAACCACCATACCCCCTTCTAAACCGTGCTTGTTATATATTTGGTAGAAAGAGGGGGTGGGTGAATGTGTGTTGAATAATAATACATTGTATACTATAAAACGATATTCCTTGCTGTTGGATCCTTGCTGTAAATACCCAAGCAGTGGTCACGCTACTTGTAACCTTATATACGGCGATGTATGCAAAATAGGCTCAAGATTAGACTTCACCCATCACCTTCATTTTCATTGGTCGTTGAATTTCTAATTTCCCACCAAAAGCTTTTTTCAGTCAAAATCTATGCTGACTGATAGGTAAGCACTCACTGTGCTGTAGTTGGTTGTGTGCGAACTCGTATAGTGTAGCACTAGCAGGTATAGGCGGATCGATTTAGGCTAAGCCAAAATTTGTCCAGGCCGGACCAATTTTATCCAAGGAGGACTGATTTTGGCCGGCCAAAATCAGTCCCCCGGACAAATTTTAGCGGCTAAAATCGGTCCCCCGGAC
>NW_022726831.1:0-968 GCF_011630105.1 Anneissia japonica
TTTTTATACTGAATTTCATTGTATGGACACAAGTTCTTATGTATCTATTTACTCTGGTTAATATATTATCCAAATTCCTTAGTAAATACATAGGCCTATAATTTAATTATTGATATCATTTTCATTTCTGAAGAAGAATTATATTTTTGACCACACATCTTTTAATAATTTATGTAAGCCCATTAATTGAATTGTTGAATTAAAAAATCAGTATTATATTGATAATTATTTGATTACTCCCTTCCTCTAATAAGATTTATTTACGTAGGGCTGAAGTTTACTTATAGCCATTCATCGCCAATTATTTTTAATATTATTATTATTTTATAATACAATTTAACGTAAAACATGTGTATTACCCATTAATATTAGTCGTATTAAAAATAAATTATGCACGTTCTAATCTTGTATTTCATTTTATGGATGCATAGTGCCTCATTAATTTACATTGTTTACGGTTTTCATAAGGCGAAGTAAATAGTATAATAATGTTGAACGCCATCGATAATAATTGCAAAAGAGCAAGTTCAAATACATATTGCTGAACTACAGAGGGCGCTAGACTCGTTTTTTGGGTTATCAGGAGAATCTTCGCGACAGTTTTTCAACTAACGAATTCATTTGTATGCCTGATAGAATTTAAGAGAATATTGGTGACATGATTTATGTTTTTAAAATTCAGCAATTCAGCATACAGTAGTGCATTTTAAATATATGATTTTTTTTTAATTTATAAAAGCACTAAACATTATTGTGGGAAAATATTTAACTTCGTTAGGGCGAGTTGAACAGTTTAAAGGATAAAATAATTTGAAAGCCCACTAATTTATTTGTTGTATTAAATAAATAGTAGCATATTAAAAATTATTTGATCACATGTTGTGTTTAAATAACTAAATGTCGCACATATTTCAGTTTATATTACCAAACAGCTATATGAAATTAACCTACATTAGAGTAAGAGGAAC
>NW_022726832.1:0-827 GCF_011630105.1 Anneissia japonica
CAGCCCTCTAGCTGAAACACAGGAGAGCAGCAATTTAGTGTGAACCAGGGACAAAGGTTGCTTAATACCCGATTCACACGTGAAGTTAAATTTAACAAAAAGTAACAAATTGTAACCGAGCGATCTCCCGAGTTATTCCTACCGAGATAAAAAGCATTCACACGCGTCTGTAAGGTAATGCCAAGGTTGTGTAAAATTTATTCAGTGTTTATTCAGTGAACCATTTTTTCCCCTACTGTGATATAGGTCTACACCATCAGTCACAGTAAACATTCGAAGCAATCAATACCCTTAACAACTGCTGTACTACTACTACTAAACTAGGCATAGCTTCCAACGTTTCTGTCAACTCTTGTAATACTAGTAATAGTACTAACACCATCCCGACGTTCATTTTATGTATATCTTCTTCCTCTACCATTACTAATTAACATCAATAACAAGGGTAATTCATTCATCATTGAGAAAAACTAGGCCTATCTATTTCTAGTGGATCAGAATCGTATGCATGAAGGAAGAAAATTCAAAGAACCCCGTGAAACAGTAGATTGTTGTTGTGTTGAAATCCCTGCGCATGCGCAGATCCATCCATGTTACATCTCGGAAGCTTTACCAGCCTCAGCGAGGCTGGTAAAGATTACCGAGACGTTCCGAGATTTTACAAGGATATTACACGGAGGTACTTTCACACGTGCCGTAAAATGTTACTTTTGGTTACATTTTGTTACATTTGGTAAGATTTTTGTACGTGTGAATCGGGTATAAGGATCTCCACGACTCAGTGCACATTCAGTGGCTACCACCAGTTTAGCCAACTGAGCTAACTT
>NW_022726833.1:0-1850 GCF_011630105.1 Anneissia japonica
TTTATGTTTCGTAAGGACAAAACAAATAATTTGTCATATATGTGTAGTCTATTTTACAATGTTATATATGAACCTCAATAATATTAGGGTTTGTCCCATGAATATGATACCCCTCATTTCACAGGAAAGTGTCAGCAATATTTGGGTGTCCCCTTGTTAAAAAGCTACAGGGTAGCCTACGATGTTCCATCATGTCCTTATCTAAACACTGCATATGTACCTTTATGATTTATATTGTATGTATATATATGTGTGTATATGTTGGTTTGTGTGTATGTGTGTGTGTGCGCATATATGTATGTGTGTACGTATATACATAGAGAAAATAGAACAGTATATATGTGTGTGTTCGCGTGTGTGTGTATTTATATGTATGTATGTATGTATGTGTATGTGTGTGTATGTATGTGTATATATATATGTATATATATATGTATATATATATGTGTGTGTATATATATATATATATGTATATAAAATGTAGGACTACTTGATATGCGTTTATTATTAGTTTTTACTTTTTGTTTTGTCGGGGTCAAATTGAGGCAAGCTTTTTTGATCCTAATTAATTAATTTTAATGTTGTCCACTTTTTTTATCATTTGATGTATTTGATTAATTAATTGAATAAATGTTAATTGAATTGAAAAATTGAATTGAATTGAAGGTTGTTTTCAATGTGCCATAAGTTTACAGTATACTTACTCTGGAATGTGCTTGAAAAGCTGTTTACAGCAGAGAACCAGTCTCGTTTTCGCCTACTGTATCTTATATTAATGAACGATCCTCCATTTGATATACCTAATATGTGTTTATTTTCATTGATATTGCCGATGCTAACCAGTACAGCGCCTTTAGCTTGACACTCCTTGTGCGCATGTTTATATGTTCCCTTGTATTCTGTTAGAAAGTAGCACTTGCTCCCAAACATGTTACACTCTAAAAGAGACACGAGTACAAAAAAATTACCGTTTCAATCAATTAATCGTATATAAGTATATAAGTACAATGAGTCTTTTTAAAAATGCTATCGTATCGTACTTTGCTGTGCTTCTGTCTACACTGCTGTTTTAAATGTTTCTTTATGAACATTGGTACGAGTGACGTGTGCTGCCGATGGGGGCGTAGTTTTATAAATAAAGTATTATGATTATTATTTATAATACATGTTATTATGAAGTTTTGCTATCTTTAGCTATCTCTTCATTCATTTAAGATGGAATTTAAAACGTATCTTTTTCAATTTTTTGTACTCTGTTCAATTTTACAGTAGTCAACTCTCTGCTCACGGTAACTTTCTGCGCCTATGATTTATTTTGAAATTTGACACATTAAAAGTGTTCGTATAGGCCTATTATTACTAATCGTATAGAAGTGGTTTGGCGCATCGGGAACGGTTTGGTTTCCCAATCTATGTCGAGGTTTCAATGTCTGGGAAGGCACTTTATCTGCATTGCTTCTCTACACCCATGAGTATAAGTGGGTACTGGTAGAGTTAAATGCCAAAATGATGTAGCTGCCGCAACGCTATGGAATGTCAGTAGTTCAGATAACATAATAATAAGTAATTTTGTTAGGCGCACATATCCATCCCTTAGCCCCTCTCCCACCTAGGTTTATTTCAGCTAAGAGTCGTACGATTTCTACGAGTTAAAACTCGTGATCTTTGGAAAGGACCTATATGAGCTTATTACGTGTTAGCTACGAGTGAGGTACGACTTTATGGAGTTAGTTACGAGTTATGTAGGAATTATGCCGAGCAGAGCACCGAGTTAACTACGAGATTATTACGAGCGTAACAAGTTTGTACCGAATTAGATACGAGTTAGGTACGAGCCAACTCGGTGCGCT
>NW_022726833.1:1869-2569 GCF_011630105.1 Anneissia japonica
TACTCGTACTCGTTTTGGGTGCTCGCATCAAACTCGTAGATGACAAAACCGCTGACGAGTATCCAGAGTAGTGTACGAGCTAGGTAGGAGTACCCCGAGTACTCTACGACCTACCTACGAGTTCTTCGAGTTTACTACCAGTTATCTACTCGTGGCGATAATTTTGAACATGTTCAAAATTAGCGCTACGAGTTCAGAGCTGCTACGAGTAGGTAAGAGTCCACTCCGAGCTTTCCGAATCGTCCTACGAGTTTTTGCCGAGTTAGCAACTCGGCATTCTCTTGTAACTCGTATGCTGAAAAAACCCCTAGTGGGAGAGGGGCTTTAGTAGGGGTGCTCCGGAGCCGGTTTCCACCTGCCGAGTGTACATGTAGCCATTTTCCGCATTATTATGTGAATTAATTTTAATTATTTATTTAATCTTAATGTATATCTATTTGTGTCGGACCAGACATGGATGGGAAAGATAGGCAAAATAAGATGCAAATACGTGCATCCACCATGATTCAAGACAAACACCCTCTCCTCATGCCCAACTAGGCTAGGCCTACTGTATATTGCTGTATACTTTCACTTACAAGAGGGTACCCCAAACCAAGCAACAGGGCAAAATCAAGTTGGGGAGAGGGACGTCACTGGGAAGGGCTGCCGCTTTGTTTTGCCACAAATTAAAAAAAAAAATTTCAATGTAATATGTGCT
>NW_022726834.1:0-2532 GCF_011630105.1 Anneissia japonica
ACAGCCTCACACACCACACAAACCCACACACCACACAGCCTCACACACCACACAGCCCCACACACCACACAACCCCACACAGCCTCACACACCACACAGGTCACAGCCTCACACACCACACAGCCTTACACACCACACAGCCTTACACACCACACAGCACCACACAGCCTCATACACACCACACAGCATGACACACCACACAGCCTCACACACAAGTCCAAAATTTTTAAACATGCTTTCTTTATATTTCGAATAGGTTGCTGGATAGTAAAATTATTGAAGTCTTTACATCTGATACATGTAGTGGAAGGTGTTGGTGAAGATAAAGACCAGATTGAAGTCAATAATTTCACCCTCATCAATTTTGTTCTGAAGCTTGTTGGGCCTACACATGAACAAACTCTTACAATTTATATGCTTCTTATTCAAGTAAGTCGGATATAATGTGTACTTGTTTGAGAGCTATTCCTGCTCCTAAGAATAATTATCACATGAAATTAGCTTCATCATCAGATGGTATGAGCATCAGTATCACATTGTATGAGCCTCACATAATATGCATCATCATCACATATGCATCAACATCATAACACATGAGAAATTATTACATGAAATTTCAGTATCACATGGTACAAGTATCATCATCACACAATATGACCACCAGCATCATATGACATTAACATCAGCGTCACATGAATGAGCTTCAGCATCACATAGTATAAGCATCAGTATCACATGATATGAGCATTGGTAGTTTTTATTCTTAAACTTTGTATAATTATTCCTTGTATACTGTATTTTTATTCGATTTGTCCATTTTAACTTTTGTAAAGCGCATTGATCAGCTTTAATTGAAAATGCGCTATATAAGTTATTATTATTATGACTACCAGCATCACATGATATAAACATAAGCATCACATGGATGAGCTTCAGTATCACATGATATGAGGATTTGTATCATATGGTATCATCATCAAATGATATGAACATAATCATCACATGAAATGAGCCTCAGCATCATGGTAGTGTCATCATCATCATCACATAATATGCATCATCATCATCACATAATATAAGCATGAACAATCTTTAAATTCTGTGTTCTTTACCCTAACATTTAAACATGATTTATTTACAATCAAAACAGCTTCTCTTCTAAATCAAGTTCAATAGTCTTTTTAATACTAAATTTTCAAATACTTAAGTTTAAAAACAATAAATTTATTAATATGTTTTATTCTGTATCTCATCTATATTAGCTTTCACACATGCAGATAATATTAAACAACAATTTATTGTATTGATATAATTCAGTAGGCCTTCTTGTATTACAAATTATTTAATTTATATTTTTTACAATTTACACTATATAATTTATGTCCATTATTGGTAGGGCTGTTTGTGAGTCAATGTTGTATGTGCTACCATCTTGACTTACTCAATATTTATATAAATATATAATCTCTTTGCAGGTCATGTGCAGTGTTTGTGCATTTATCATTCGTTACCAACTTGCAAGACTTTTCTATGATATCGTTGATTAATTATTTTCATATCGTTAATTGTTGATGAGTTGAAGAAACTTTACTTTGTAAGATTAAGAACAAGTATGTAACCAAAAATGCAATTTATATAATTAAACATACAGATGTATGGACAATAGAATGGGTACTAAGTGGTACCATAAGCATCCAATTTTACAGCTTCACTCTTGTGTATGGTTTAGAGCAACATTTTGAGATCATGTGGACAAGAAATATTACCTTTTTATAATTTGAACATCAGTGAAGTATTTCATGATGAATACTCAGTGAAATAGCCAAAATGTAAATCATTGCAAATAAGCATAAAACATATGTGGTCTCAAAAGATGTATACCTATTTTAAAATATGTTAATTAATTTTGAGTTAATAACAATGATAGAATGAAGTAAAATTTTAAAATAACTGTTAAACAGTTGGGTGGGTAGGACATTTTGTTGGATAGATGTTATGGATGAGAGAAAATTAGTGTACTGTAGTTACAAAACATTTACTAATGAAACAATAAAAACTTGTTTATTTCATACTTTTATTCCACTACAGAACTGTTTCGTATGTTCAGCCAAGCTGGCTACACTGATCAGGTGAATGTACAACTGATACAATATTAAGGGAGAGTTAGAATACAAATGATTGAGAAGCAGATAACAGTGATTGCCTCAGTTGTACACATCCACCAGATGAGTAGTCAGCCAAGCAGGCTCCATTCATCAGGTGCATGTACAACTGATACAATATTAAGGGTGAGTTAGAATGAAAATGGTAGAGAAGCAGATAGTGAACAATGGTTGTATCGGGTGTATGCATCCACCTGATGAGTGTTGTCAGCTCCACTGACTATACATTTGTAATGAAAAAAGTATGAAGGAAAAAAGTTTATTATTTTCTGTTTATAAACACTGAATTAGCTGTACTTCTGTATTGATAAAAAATGTGTCATAATAAGAAAATCCAAGGGTGTAAAGCACTTGGCCTCATAGCTTATAT
>NW_022726835.1:0-897 GCF_011630105.1 Anneissia japonica
CATATGTAAAATATAATATAGTGAAACAGTAATGAAACTCAAATACGTAAGATGTTGACTTTAGAAATTTATTTGGCGAATATTTTCTCCTGTAGTTTGTCAACACTTGACATAAAATGAACATATTGAGAAAGTTTCTAGGTAATATACAATTTGAGAAACAATATGGTAATTAAGTCAAAAGCAAGTTGGCATACTATAAAGGATTAATGATATATGTACAAATAAACAGTGATAAGGGTGAACAATAAATGACCAAGTGGTGGACTGTGGCAAAGCATTACTATAGTTGTTCTATTTTCTCTATGCTATAGTTAATGCATGGAGGAATTAATTCATCCATGTTAAAGGATAAGACATAACTAAAACCAAGAACAGGAAGCGGCTAAGAACAAAATTAATTTAAATTGGACAAAGCAATATTATAAATCAAATAAATGTGGGCCTATAAAAGTATTGAAAGGCAAAATATAGTGCATCTTGAAAAAATGATAAAGATAAGCTCTATGATAGTATAAGCTAGAAAGATAATAACCAACAATAATTATAATAATAATAATAATAATAATAATAATAAAACCAGAATAATAATAATAAAACCAGAATAAATAGTAATAAAATTAAAATTGACTGAAAACTAAGGGAAGAATATTTAGTGGCAGAAGGAAAATTCACTGATGAATCCCAAGTCCTTATTGAGACTGTGAGTGAGTGTCTTGAGTTTTAAAATCCATTTCAGTTCTTCTCATTGTCTGTGTTCAGTAGAGCAAAAGTTGCTGGCTATGACAGTGACTTTGAGATGGTGAATATTGTGGTGGGGGAGTTAAAGTGTTCCCCTACCGGGAAACCAGGGGTGTTATTGCGGATGGAATGCTTATGGTTATTAAATTGTAGGCA
>NW_022726836.1:0-1115 GCF_011630105.1 Anneissia japonica
CTTGGCGGCAGAGAAAATTTGTACAACAATTATGTTTGCTTTTGTTTGATCCTGTCTCTGTCCAGAATATACCAAATATACCAAATTCCTAAATCCGCCACTGACAGTGGTATTTCATCCATCTATAAAGTCCCTCCCTGGCCTCTAATCAAATGCCTAGATCCACCACTAAAACCGTAAGTATCTTTAGAAATCGATTAAATATGACCTCAAATTATCAAAAGTTCCTAGCTCCACCACCTCGAATCCAGCAGCAGGGTCCCCCCCCCCCCCACCCAAGCGCCACCCTCCACCATCTCCGGCCATATAGAGGTGGCATAATCATAAATTTTCTTACCTCAGGCCCAACCATTGTGGGGCTGAGGTGTCATAGACTCTCAAACTGCTCCTTCCCTTTCCCCCTCTATATCAAACTCATAAATCCGCCACTGACAGTGGGAGATTCAAGAAGCCCAACTGAATCCAGTTCCCCTCAATTTTTAAAAATAAAATAAAAAATTTTAAAAAATGGGAAAAAAGAAACTGATATTCAAATTGTATGAGAGTGTAATTTCTGGCCATTTTGAAGGTGCCATGCTCATAAATTTTCTTCCCTCAGACTCAACCATGGTGAGACTGAGGTGGTATTTCCTCCATCTGTGAAATTCACTCCCTGGCCCCTCTTCAAATTTCTAGATCCGCCACTGAAAACCGTATATTATGCATCTTCAGGAATCGATTAACTAAGACCTACAATTATCAAAAATGCCTGAACTCCGCCCCCTCGACCCCAACAGGATCCCTCCCCCTAATCACCCTCCAATTTTGGTCCAATCTCTACAAATTCGCACCCACTCAATAAAAATCCTGCGTACGGGCCTGCTTCCATAAGGAATGGTGTACATTAATGTAATAAAAATAAACTGAAAACACATGTGGAATCCAAACGCACGTTTCGTTTGCGCGTTTAAATATTCTATTATTTTTTTTTATTCGAGGGGCCTATAAGCATCGTTTTGCTTGGCCTCTATACCCAGGAGGATCGGATTATAGAAGACTCTCTTGGGAAATAAGTAAACAAGTAAACAATATCAAAAGGGCGCGAAATATTATCTTTTATTATTAATCATATTAAT
>NW_022726837.1:0-1827 GCF_011630105.1 Anneissia japonica
CCGAGTTGACTTGTGGCCGAGTTGACTGTGGCCGAGTTGACTTGTGGCCGAGTTGGATCGAATTCTAATTAATAACTAGCCCAAGGGAATATCTTTTAGCTATTTCCCCTTAAACGTCGTTTTTTTTTTAAATGTTCTCTAATTTCTCCATTGTCTAAGTTCCTAAGGTAGGTTTTAACAACATAATAATTAATAATAATAATAGGCCTAATAATAATAAATAGGCCCTAATAATCATTTCGACATTCATTAACTTGGTCTAGCCTTGTAATCAAGAACCTGCAGATATTATTTACCATATAACTAGGCTTACATTTATACATTCATTGGTGCTCTGCCATTTTGGCAGGTCTTTGGCATCCAGTATTTAGAGCTGCCTATTCTCAGCTCTTCTCTTAATTTGAAAATAACTGCCACCCTCTTTCATTTGATAAACGCGCTATTCCTTCCTCTTTGTGCTTTCCCCTGAAAGCGTATATTTTTAGTAGTTAGTAGGCCTAGTAAATATGCAAAACCCAGATCTAACTAAAAAATAAAAAAATAAAATTGTCACAGTATTTAACTCAAGTTCAAATCACTTTCCATTACTCGTGCAGCTCACATTATATGCCATTTTAAACGACCCATTAGTATTAGTATGGTAACATATTTTTTTTTAATCAGACAGCGACGTTCTCTCAGAAGTTGTTTTGCATTTTGTAGACGTTTAGCTGTTGATGACCTTTTGACCTCCTGAATTCTGCAATATGAGATTTTCGGCCCGAGTCGATTCAGTCGAGACGGCCCGAGTGGAGTTTCATGTAAATGTTTCGTACGGAAAAAAAAATCGCCGGCCGGCCTCGCTCATGCTGCGTTCATTAGGGCCTAAAAAAGAAAAAATTTAATATAAAAAGAATGGCTTCACAATTAATCATTTTGTATTTAAAAATAAATCAATAAAAAAAAAACTTTTATTTGCTTCAAAATCGACACTGAAAAAAAAAACTCGTCCACTATGGAACGCCGCTTACGCAACAACTCGATGGTTACAGCCTTGAAGATGTAAAGGTCATTTAAAAACGCCTCTGTTTATAAAAAAAAAAAAAATACATTGATATTGGCTCGACACTAAACAAAATACTTCAAAATAATAGCCTACAAAATAAAATTACATCGAAAAATGCCTTGAAAATTGTCTCAAATGTTGCCTTGAAAAATTGCCTCGAATTTGCTTCCTGCCCATAATGGAAACTTTTCCCCTATTTACGACAAAAAGCTCATTCAGGTAAATTTGACCTACATCTTATGCATGAACGCACTAACCGCAGAAAACTCGAAACTCGTAGCTGCTATTGGCCTTAATGATGTTTTAAGCTTTATGATCATCTTTATATTCTTTATATCTTCAATGCAAAATTGAGTGATCATTATTTTTTCTTTCAAAGTTGACTACCTTCTTATGCTTTTGCATAGGAAAAAGGTTAAAATTAGAGTGTTTTTTGCTATACTTCCTGCTTCTTTTTACCATAACTCTGCGATGCAAGGTCGCTAAACTTCGGGGTGAACGGTCAATTGTAGCTCATAAATTAAGCTTTCTTGCCACGTAAGTCCCATGCTGGTTGCCTAAATAATCATTGATCATTTTTTCTTTAAAATTGTGTATTCAGAACTGTTTTTACACTGTCTATGAATGACGTCACGCGCTTAATGCCAATAGCAGCTACGAATTTCGAGTTTTCTGCGGTTAGTGCGTTCATGCATAAGTTAGGTCAAATTAACCTGCATGATTTTTTGTCGAAAATAGGGGAAAAGTTTTCATTATGGAAGAATTTTGAAGTCCACACGAAC
>NW_022726838.1:0-1263 GCF_011630105.1 Anneissia japonica
ACCTTAGCAATATATCAAGACCCAGTGCTGTAAAATGATGAAAATAGTGCATTTTAAGCCGGGTAATCACTGCATCATACGACCTTCAGCCGAAGAATCAAACTCCGTTCCCTGTGAGCGTTAGACGACACAACATAGTCTGCTTATCATCGGTGGCAGTCTGAACTGATCGTCATTAAAACTGATTTGCTGCGCGGCCATCGTGGTATTGCATTCTATTTGGAATTGCGTTAGCTGACACCTGTGCACTGGCCGGTTTTACACTTCGTCAGTAGATAGCTACTGTATTACTGTTGCAGAATGCAGCACTTTTATTAGTTCCTATGCATGTAATGCAATAGGAACTATTGTAATCACTCTTAGTCACATTTCTTTTGTTTTTTATTGTGTGTAGTGTGTGCGTGTGTGTGTAGACATTTATGCAAATGCGCATGCATCAAAGAAAAGATCGCGATGGGAAGATCGAAGTGAAGTTTCTGCAGAGTTCAGTCAGGACTCGCGCTAACCAACCGGAAAGTCGGCATGGATGAAAATATTTTGGTTTTACGCAAAAAAAAATCAATTGCTGTAGACATAGGTATTTTGAAGAAGGCCTAAAATAAAACGAAAATGTTTTAATACTTGCTGAAATACATCTTTTTTTCATTTGGCTGTGCAGCAATGTACCTTTTGAATGCAAACTGAAAACAGGTGAAAATATAAAGGCAGCCGACTGTCGGGTACATAACGACTATCTAGCTTTCCACAAAAACATGAGGCCTAAGCTAGGCCTAGTTCAGTATTACTGCGATGTGAGGGTAGTTAGATCGTTGAATGAATGATATTGTGTTATCGTGTTGTCGTCTAATACAAGTAAATAATGTGTGTAATATTTAAGAATGTACCACGTTGGTCGCTTTCTTTGTTATGCGGTAGTAGTATACATAGCAGAGTGACGACAGCAAGCTAAGCCTAGCCCAGGGCCTAGATCGTGTACGTTCTTGATAATCGTAATGAAAACTTCGGATGACAGACGATTGGGCCCAACTGGTGTGGACGATCGGACCCAAGATAGCTTCAAATAAATTGTAGTCCTAGTAGGCCACTGCCACCACCCCCACTCCTGATATCGTTCCAACTACTGTAAATGAAATTATTGTATACCTAGTTAGGCCTAGGCCCTATGCCTACGAAATTTTTTCAAAGAAATTTTCTAAAAATATTACTGTAATTTGCCTGTCGAATTACATTATTAAAATCACTATTTTGGGCCATAAAGACTCC
>NW_022726839.1:0-702 GCF_011630105.1 Anneissia japonica
ACAGTATTGTAGTACATGCAAAATGGTACCATTGTACATAGGCATAAGCCTATGACTTGTTGTAGTACAGTATATTGGGTTCATGGAGGAAGGGAACGTTCCCACAAAAAGCTTACCCGATCCCTACTGGACATTTTGAAGCAAAAAAAAAAAAAAAATACGCTGAAGTAGCTACAGATCATCGAAGGACACTCAATGCTCACATAAATCTTTAAAAACAAAGTACAATCTAAATATATTCATACCATAAAATAATTATAATATTAACGAAATATAATATAATACAAGACAAGCGCAGACTCTGAAAGGTAACATTTTCACTATCATGCAAACAACCGAGTCCGATAGTAGTATACATGCTGTTATAATATTAACGTTTAAAATTTTAAATTATAGAAATTAATCCAGACAGGAATAAATGAACAGAAATTGCCTAATGATTGGTGTGGACGGTTGGAGGCCTTAGCCTACCACTTCGCTTAATGATGATGATAAAGTGGATGTAATCTTATAACTCCACCAACTGCTGATCTAAACCTTTACTCCTGCCCTCCTGATCAGACGATCGATCCTGTTCTTATCCCCGAGTGACGTTACCAACCAAGCAAACGAGGCAGTAGGCACCACATACCACAGTCTGTTATAACTGTAATGTTACAGCTGATCATAGTCAGACTAAATAAAAAGCAGGCTAGTACAATT
>NW_022726840.1:0-1575 GCF_011630105.1 Anneissia japonica
AAAAATTCTTTCCTGAATTAATTTTAAAAGGAAACAATTTGTGTATACAATAATGTTAGTGACCACTACCTTCCATATTCAAATGCTGGTTGATCATTTAGTAATTTGCATATTATTTGATAATGTACAAAATAATTAATCAAAAGCAGGTAAGCTTTTCATTTCCAACAAAGTAGTTAATATAAATTTTTAATTAAAAAAGTTTGCTATAATCATCAGGCATTCATAATATGTTAATTAACTTTCCGACTACTGCTGACGAATGGCTTCAAAACTGGTGTTAGTATACATTGATATATACATGTACTGGACCAGGGCAGGCGTCAAGACTTACAACTAATTGCATGTCTTTAAAATCCGAACCACAAGCATCCTCACTTTTAATAGGCTAAGAGAGTAAAATTGAACATTTATGGCAATGTTGTTGTAGTAGCAGTACTAGCGGTAGTAGTATTAAATGCAAATATAAATAAAAGCATACAAACTCTCATTATAAGAGTGTAACCATTCTAAATAATATGAGAATATTAAAACAAATTATTGTTTCCATAAAATGATGAAGCATATACCATGAGTAGTTGGCATTTACAATTTTAAAGCTTTAATTTTTTATATGCATCAGATTATTAAACTGCTGCATTGTTAAAAAGGTATTTAGAAAATTCATAAATAGGTTATCAACTAGTCTTAGCATATAGTTCAACAGTGTTAATCATTTTTTTTAAATGCAAAAAGTAACCTTCAGTTGTTATATGAAAGAAACCCATAGTATTCCCAGCAAATCCAGTGCAAACAAAAGTAACTACTAGTGCACAATAGTACTGTTTCTTTAAATCATTTTCAATTTAAATACATTCACATATGAAATATGTGACATCACTATTGCACTAGAAATGCTATCACAAATCTAACTACAGATTTTGAATAGTGTATTTATTTGCACAAAATGACAAAATTCTTGTGCATACAAAGTTCCATATCACTAACAGTTATTCTCATACTCTCTACTTCTTTCATTGTGACTAAAGCAAATCTTTCCAAATTTGCAAACATTGCAAATTGATTGAGATTGACAAAATAGAATATCTTAAGTTTCAATACATTTTATCAACATACACAAATAACCGATATTTACATACATATACATATACTGAAGAATAAACAGTATAAAAAGCAACCCACAAGCATCTAAATATTATAGGTTTCTGAACAAATTTTTAAAACTAATTGAATTGTTTCGATAGTGACAATTATCATCATCAAATTAAATTAGTTTTTTAAATATAATTTTATTAAATATTTGTTCCACATTTCAAATATAGAATAAATTTTAAAAAATTCAAAAACAACACTCCAAAGTATTACTAGTGAATGCTGAATTTAGATTGCAGAAAAATGATACACAATTAATGCAATTTCCAAAATGTTCATTCAGAGATGTTTAGTATTTTATTACTTGTATAGATCATTACCTCTATTTGGAATAGTTTTCTATCTAGAATCTGAGAGTAACAGATAGTAGAACTGTTGAATCAGACAGATACCAAATTTATCATTTATTGATCAGAAATTCAA
>NW_022726841.1:0-1093 GCF_011630105.1 Anneissia japonica
TATATGATGAGTTTTCAGCTGCATGCTCTTACCAGTATTGATGTCTGTGCTTTTACTTGAAGTATTGCCTTTTATGGCATCATATTTCTGTTTGGGTAAAGACCAATCAACAGCAACTTTCCTTCCTGTAAAATTTAAGTATGAAACAATAATGATTAATGAACATTTTAATTTAATAACAGGCTCAACATTAAGTAGAATGGCTTAGACTGGTGCCCCAATCTGCTTAGCCACTCTCCATCTCACCCAAAAAAGAACACCCCAGTGTGTGGGAGCTTAATTACTTAATCTTCATAATGCAGTATTGGACTAGAAATATTTTTAAAAATCAAAAAGAATTTCAACACCAAAGTTGAACTAATTCCACTTGCAGTGTCTGGGATGATGGGGAAGGGGAAATTAATCATGGAGGAACAGGGTATGATCTGCAAGTAAAGAAGATCGTCAAATAAAACTTCACACTATCAAGTTATGACAATACCTGTGATTTGTCAAAATTAGTATACTTATTACACAAAGCTCACTCCATACAGTATGTTTAGTGAGTTTGTACTTACCAAGTATTTCCTTGGCATTCATTTCTTTAACAGCCTTCTCTGCTGCTTTCACTTTAACAAACTGCACAAACCCAAACCCAATTATCCTATCATTATCTCCACTGCCTTTTCTAGGAATTGAAACTTCAGAGATTTCTCCGAACTTTTCGAACGCTTTACGAAGATCATTTTCGCGACACTAAAGCACATAAAATATAGAAATACATATTCATGATAACAAAACAACCAAAACCAATTTGTTAATAAACATCTTTACACATACCCTTTAATGCAGTTTATGGAAGGGGCTTGTGGAAGAGGATTTCTCACAAGACTGTTGAACATCAGAAAATAACATAAGTTGAAACTATCACATATTTTTTGATAGTATAGATATGGCCAATTATATGTGGCTTGTCTTAAAAGAGGGGACTGATTTAATATTGAGAATTGTGTACATAAATAACAATTACGAAAACTAATGTGATGATTATAATTATAGTAAAACAGTGATGACATATCATTACATTATGAAAATTCACAGCTCAAAGAATGGA
>NW_022726842.1:0-647 GCF_011630105.1 Anneissia japonica
AGGGGGGTTCGCTAGAAAAGGGGGGTTCGCCCGAACCATAAAAACCCCCCTTGGCTACGGGCCTGTTTTATGGTTAACGAGGGTTAACTATTCGAAAAATGAATCCAAAATCTGAGTATTTTTTTATCTGAGTAGTGTTCAGTGAACACAGAAGTAATTTTAACATAAATATTTTACGGAATCCGTTCCTGAAATATACAAATAATAGCATACCAAAAGCCCGAAAAAATCTAATCAGGGAAACATTGTTCATTATAAAGATATTTAATGGGTTAAAATCAAACGTTTTATTGCACAACTGCTCAGCTGGAAGCGTATAAATGCATTTCGTTGCCAAGTTGTTGCTAACGAAAAAATGTGAATTACAGGGTAATACGCCCGCGCGCGATCCAAAAGCGGGGAACACATAGGTTTGTCGCGTCAAAGGGATCTGTTGCCGAGTGATCTCCTTCTCAATAATACCTCCATGTTTAAACTATGATTTGTTTCCGAATCGAATCGATCGGTGAGCATATGAATGATCCATACGTAAAATTTACGTATTATTAATTAGTTAACATTGATAATGATAATGATATCATCACACTACTACTACTACTACCACTACTACTACTACTATTACATACTACTACTACTACTACTACTAC
>NW_022726843.1:0-3247 GCF_011630105.1 Anneissia japonica
AATTAAGAAAGTAAAAGTGTATGGCAATTTTAAGCTATGGATAAATAAGAATGTAATGGAGATAACGAAGAAGAAAATACAAGCATTTAAAAATAATGGTGTCGCCGAAGCAAAAACTATCCAGAAAGAGTTGAAACAAGTATTCTACCTGCACTGACGCATCTTAATGCTAACATGAGAACACGTCCAGTCGCCGCGGATTCATTACACTTCAGTTGGCCGTGGAGGACGGACGTACTCCTTCAGTAATTTTGAAATCATTTCGGAGATTAGTTTTAATTGGTGCAAATGAAATAAAATAAAAGACAAGACACAAGGTGAATTTATTTCAAATTTAAGGTAAAAATTTAAATGTACAATATATTTTTAAGTAATAATATTAAAAATGTTAAAAATACACCAGTTATGACGTATTACAAATATACAATAAAGTTAAAATATACAAGTGGGAGGGCACATTACAATATATATTTCCGGTATCTTTTATTCATTCACATATGAAATTCAAAAAATAGCAGCACTAACTGAATTACAATTCTAATGTACGGTACAAATTACGCAAATCAATAAATAAATTGGTATATACAATTCAATAAATGAAGAATTAACTAAGCTATACAAATTGAATTAATAAAAATGCAAATTGATTAAGTTACTATACAAATAGATACAGAAAATGACAAATTAAAATATAATATAGGAAATGTGCATAAAAATACATGAACATACAATTAACAAAATAATTGTTCATTAAAAATAATAATGATGTAACACAGTGGCACAGTATTGTATTAAAATAACTATTCATTAAGTCATATTAAACTATGGACGGTGCACGAAAAAGTATATATTTATACGTGAAATAAATACTACTGAAAAGTTCTTCTGTTGGGGAGGGCTTTGTTTTGACTTTCGGCAATTAACTCTCTAGTTGTAAGGTTGTAGTTAATAAGCATTTATTATGTGAAATAAAACCAAAATAAAGCGACAGTTTACTGCAAAAGCATGTCATAATAAAAGACAATGTAAGAATTCGAATATTTTGATAAAGATTTTTTCTTTTAATAGTGACTGAGCATTACACCGAAAGAAAAATATAACTTACAACCAACATTGATTTAATAGAGATTCTGTTCGTTAGCAGTGAAATTAGATAACCAAATAAAAATTAAACATCTAAATATGTCACTTGTGACACATCCTTCCATTAACATGCTCACAAAAAAAATGTCGGCAAACTGTCTGTCGGCAAATTGGCTGTCAGCGAAACATCCTATCGGCAAACTAGCATACGGCGAAATGTGGTGTCAGCAAAATCAAGTGTCGGCGAATGGTATTTTGGTCAATAGTCAGTCGGCCAAATGTCTGTCACTCAAATGTCTATCGGTGAAACGTCCGGCCACTGTACGCTAATCTCTATGTTTGTGTTTAAAAAGAGTTTATGTTTTTTTTAAAATATTAACAACGTTTTCTTGTCTACAACAACTAACATTTCTAATGCAACAGCGACCGTAAATCAGCTCCGTCACTGCAATCGAGACTCCGATGAGGATATTGTGAACCATTTGCAAAGTTGGGAGCACACATTAACGAGCATGTGGCATCTATATTATAATTAGCTTATTTCAAACCCTACGAGTATAGTGTTGTGTTACGTCAGATAACGTTTGGGATTCGTAACCTACTTGCCTGAAAAACCGTAACAAGTAGATCATAAAAGTCTCCATCTGAAGAAGTGAATATAATTACATATTTCTTGTCTACAACAACTAACATTTCTAATGCAACAGCGACCGTAAATCAGCTCCGTCACTGCAATCGAGACTCCGATGAGGATATTGTGAACCATTTGCAAAGTTGGGAGCACACATTAACGAGCATGTGGCATCTATATTATAATTAGCTTATTTCAAACCCTACGAGCATAGTGTTGTGTTACGTCAGATAACGTTTGGGATTCGTAACCTACTTACCTGAAAAACCGTAACAACAAGTAGATCATAAAAGTCTCCATCTGAAGAAGTGAATTTAATTACATATTTCAGCTTAATTGAGGGAAAAATAATGACTCTACTTTCGATAATTACACTAGGTTTTTAGCTGTTTTGAACAGGTGCCATTGTTCACACAGTCACCTAGATTCCTGTTTTTTACTATAAGGCCATGTTAAAAAATAAATAAATAAGTTGTTATTCTTCCGTTCAATTCATAAGAAAAAAAAAAAAAACAAAAAAAACCCCACAAAAATATTATCTTTCCGCCCACAATTCAAATTTGGTTAAACCAACAATAATCATCGGAAACGACAATAATTCACAAAAGACTAGTATCTAAACCACCAAGCTACAGTCTTTTCTAGTCTCTCGAATTATATATACATAACAGCAATAGTGGCTTAACTTCGCTCAATATCAGAATTTTTGTTTTATCTTTAATGCTTTTAATGAATTTGTCTTAAAAACAAATAACTCGTCTAAATCTAAATCTAAAGAATATGTCTTCAATGGCTTGACAAGGCCTTCAATCGTTATAAGTGACAATCCACAAGTTAAATATCAGCTTTTTGACAATGAATATGCATTGTCTGATATGTCATTGTTTATGTCAAAACTTCGATAACGAACAACAATCTGAGACAATGTATCAAGTCATAATATCAGTCTTAAAGAACAAAATGACGCAATGAAGAACTATACTTGAAAACTCGTATATATTTTATTTAGTACCTATAAGAAAATACAGTATTTCTCTATCCTATGAGTCAACCGCTATTACAAAATTTAATTAAGCTATACACATAGGCCTGTTACATTGTAGATTAAGAGTGGAGGCGTTTTCTTATCAAACGCCTGGTGTTACGAATAAAACACAGCACCATGGAATTAGGCAGAAGTCTTTACTACCACGATACATTTCTAATGTAGTATTCTGCATGTTATATTGGCAATTTAATACAGGAAAACAAATTACTATACACTCATTGATATATCGGTCATTTTTCTCATGTGCTTGATTTGTATTATAACGAGATATATGGTGTAACAAAAGGTGCCTTCAGTGATCTAACAAGACTTCGAACGTTGTAAGTGTAAATGGACAAGCTATGGAACATCAGTTGTTGAGATTTTGATAGTCTATGAAAGTCCCAAACTATTTAAAATTGTTTTATATGCTAGAAATTGCAAAATGCATGCATAGCCGTACATTCATAATATGATGACGTTGGGGGTTGATTCCGAAAGCCCTA
>NW_022726844.1:0-616 GCF_011630105.1 Anneissia japonica
GTCATAACCAATTGACCATATATATAAATTGTGCGTCTTTAACCGGTTGTTCTGGCAACGTTTCTTTTAGAAACCTATTAGGCATAAAGACTACGGAAAAAAGTGTCAGATAGAAGAATAGTTTTTGGGAGGGCACATGTATTGTCAATTAAAGCAGGCGTCCCCACCTTATGGAATATTTGCTTAATAAAACAGTTGCACTCAAGTGGTTGAAAGCATTTCATACCTTCTTAATTGGCCAGTTAGTACCCATTACATAATTATCAAACTCCCTCCACAACATCACCCCTTTCCCAAATACCACATGTCAAATATTCCTAGATATTCCACTGGTGCTGGTCAGACATCAAAATGGTTGATCGGCATGATATCAGCTTATTGTTATAGTTAATTGGTTTTGCTCAAATTGTTTTAAATCTTTATTTTGCATTCCATGACAATTTTGAGATTTCGATACTTATATTCACAAAAGCTTGCGTATATTTCGAGATTTGATATTAAAATTACATATGCTGTCATTGTACCTAAACTACGCGTACTGTTTCATTTCCATAGTTTATTATAGTTCAGCAGTTTCAAATACAGTATTTGTGAGGTATGTCATTATGCATAACAA
>NW_022726845.1:0-1091 GCF_011630105.1 Anneissia japonica
GTGGTGGGGTAAAATAAAGAAAAGAAAAAGAAATTATAGATCGCCTAAAACACCTCAGAGTTTATTTGGGGGCGTTTAGAAACAAAACATTCCCGGGGCAATATTATTATTTTTTTTTTTTGGTCGTCTCTAAATATAGTTCGAATTAATTTTGCTTCAACTAACGTTTCCAAACGCAATTTCATTTTTAAGTACTGTAGTCCTCTACTCTTCATTTCAATAGACCTTTCCGGAGTGTCAATCAAACTTAACAACTGACTAATCAGAACAGCGCTAGGAATACGCGCGCGTCTTACAAACACACGTGTTGTCCCACAAACGCACGTGTTCGCGTATGTTTTAACACTGCCGTCTTGTGGGACCTTAGCAACAATATCCAAGGGGCGGAGCTTAGCGGAAAGGTCCATTGGACAAATCATTTGAATGTTGAATCTTAAGCATCATCTAAAATATCAAATTTTATTTAAAAAAAAAAAACCCATGTGAAATGCCTAAATATGGTCAAGATGATATGACTGTATATGGGCATACAACAGTTTTTTTTTTTGTCAAATAAAAATTTGATTTAATAATTAACAAGTCGTTCAATGATTGATGGTAAGTTGTGAATTTGTTCATTATAAGTAAACATTTAACTTCACCATTATATAATTTTGGAAAATTGATCGCATTTTTTTTTTTGTGAATGTCAGGTTGATGGATCGAAGGACAAATATATGGTTTGTGGGTGTGTCAACAGCGATAAATATAAATACGAACCTCATAACAAACATGAACTAAAGGGCTAAAGTACAATGGGAACGGCGTGTATCAGTACCACACATCATTCAACTTAACATGTTTAAAACTGCACCGTTGGTGGATTTCTTTCCCTTTCATCTGGCAGACGGTATTCCTTCCCATTCAATATTATTATGTACATTATGTCTCCTTAATCCTTCTTAAAACCTGCTTATATCACTATTCCAACTGGAACTATACCCTTTTTCATCGCTAGCTTCACCCCACTCAAAAATCTTCACACATATTATTGCAAGGTAAACATTTCGTATTATTAATACAGACCCGTAGCCAGGTTCCTGCCAGGGGGT
>NW_022726846.1:0-586 GCF_011630105.1 Anneissia japonica
GGTGTTGTTGATGTGGACCTACGTATGTCTCATCGTAGGAATAAATCAGTAGGTAGTCGCAGAAAAAATAAACTGCTACGATTCCTTTAACTTGTAGGAGACATAGAAATATTTATTAGCGAAATTTTCGGCAACTCCTGTTACCTTCGTCAGCGCATGAGTATCAATAAGATACATTAAACCCACCGACAATCACACCTATTTAAACTACAATAGCGCTCATCCTAAGAGTCTAAAAAATTCTATAGCTTACAGTCAGGCATTTAGGATCAAACGTATATGCTCCACCACAGATGAACAAGAGAAACACATCGGTATCCTCGTCAACAAACTCACTAAGAGTATGTACGGTTTGTGATGGGGTATGTTATGTCGGGGAGACAGGTTGCTCCTTTAGAAGCAGGTGTAATAATCATAAATCATCGATTAAAAACAAATATAATTTACCGATTGCTAAACATTTTAATCAAAAGCGCCATGATATTAACTGTATGAAATTCATTTTAGTTGCTAGCGGGTTTAATAATAATAATAATAATGTCGTTCTTATATAGCGCCTAATGCCTTAACAAAGCCTCTAAGCGCT
>NW_022726847.1:0-677 GCF_011630105.1 Anneissia japonica
GGACGACCGAAGTATTTGTGCTCAAATAAAATATATTTATGTTCCAGAAATACGTCAACCCTTGTTTTCTGAAGAAGGTTGCAGGGAAGACCGAAATATTTGTGCTCAAATAAAATATATTTATGTTCCAGAAATACGTCAACCCTTGTTTTCTGAAGAAGGTTGCAAGGACCGAAATATTTGTGCTCAAATAAAATATATTTATGTTCCAGAAATGTCATCAACCCTTGTTTTCTGTCACTCGTGATAGTCTCACTACATATGATAGGACCGGAACATACGTGCCGCATCGCATATCTATGCCTAATTTATATATATATACATACATAATTATATATATATATATATATATATAATAATAATAATAATATATGAATATTGGATTTTTATGTTCGCTTACCGATTTCGTTTGGTGCAGACAGCATCTCATTGCAAAAGTATTAAATTTTATTTTCTTTTTGTAACATAAAAATTGAACATAATATTTAAAAAAAAACTCTTTTCATAATTAACATGATTTAATAAGTTAGGCCTATTTGTAATTTACAGCAACAAAACCACATATTAATAACGATAAAAAATTAAACAGGTAATGGAATTAAGATAGGCATTATGAATAACTGGTTAAATACTAAATTATAGGCCTATATGAATATGTATATATATATATACAAATA
>NW_022726848.1:0-865 GCF_011630105.1 Anneissia japonica
ATTATTATTATTATTATTATTATTATTATTATTATTATTATTATTATTATTATTATTATTACTCTCGTCTGTGGACAGACTGGTTTACCGGGTAGCTCAGACACAAAGAGACACATAAATCACATTAAGGCAAATATATCTAGGCAATGTTTTACTGCACTGATAATTTAAACGCAGGCAACAACGAAGACCGCATATAATTATAGACTTTAATATCGGAACGAAATTGTGATGAAGACAATATTAATTTAATTTATCGATTATTGAAAACAATATATCTTTAAAAGGCGGTTTCGCTGACATTAAATATTGCTGTTGTATTTTATTTAATACTATACACTGTTAATTAGATGTTATTATATCAGCACGAACCTAATAATCAGCTTCCTGGAGATTTACGGCGGATCGATATGGCACATTGGCTTTCCAAATGATCAATTGTACACTCACGAGCGCGTATTAACTTGAAAATGATATTTCGTTAATACATGATGAAGAACACTTATAAAATTCCTTCCAAGTTGTTATACATTTCTATAATCCTTACAGGTTTACCAGATAAAGAGGAACGGTATCATAATACATTATCGTCGAAATTGCAAGTATGATTGTGAGGTCGGATGCACATATGAAGGTTTCGGCTATATGGACGCTAAGTGTTCATTTTGCTGCGACAAGGATGGCTGCAACGGTTGGCCAGCAGGGACCGATCCGAACGCTAGGTGCAATCTTAGGCCCACACCAAACTTAACCACTGTGATGTTAATATTATGTATTTACGTTATAGGTATAAGCAGTTAGTATGATGTAGGTCCGGAGGGATTGAGGAGGTGCACATAATTGGTTGAACTTCTTGTTGATAACT
>NW_022726849.1:0-1516 GCF_011630105.1 Anneissia japonica
GAGACGAGAAGTTGACCGGAGGAGATCTCCTCAAGTCGTTGGCACCGCTGTACCCGCACCGTCCGGGGACGATCACGCGAGCCGTGGAGGGTGTGGATTCATTCCTTGAAAAGTTGGAGAAACGCGTGGACGGCAACAGGAAGAGGAAGTTCGTCGCCTACCTGAGGAGGTGGATTCCAAGTTTTCCGGTTCCGGAGCACGACGGCTACTCGTCTCTGGGATCGCGATGCGACACGGACGAGGCCGTCAGACTGTTCGCAGCTGCGTATCTGGCGATAACGTTCTCGTTCGCTGTGCCGGAGGTCGCCGACGACGAGAAGTTGGCGTTCGCCCTGGCGAACGCCGGCTCCCACCTGGCGCGGCAAACCTGGTTCGACTTCGATGCTCCCAGCGTCAGCTTCAGGTCCTTCGTGCCGGGTCTCGCGTTCGCCCAAGAACAGCGCCTCGAGATCTCGTCGCTGATGCCAGCTTTCGACGCGTACGACGAGGCGGTGCGCGTCACGCAGCACGTCAGGCACAGCATCCCGTACATGCACTCCTCCTCGTTCGACGGCGTGACCGCCGAGATGGCCAGCAGGCAGAACGAAGATTACGTCACCAGTCTCTCGACCTTTCCGTTGGTGCTGGCTTCCGTCGATCCGAGGGACGCCGACGGTGCCAACCGCCGTCCGCCGACCGGCGCCACGTCGTCGTCGTGAACGGGAGAAACGTCGAGTGGAATCGTTCGTCCGATTGCTTTTCTCGATTCCTGACGTGCGCCAGGATCCTGCTGTGCTGCCACCCGAGATCCGACTTCGTGAGAAGTCCGTTTCGCAGTTCGACGCCGATTGTCGACGTCTTCGCAGAATTGCTCTTCGATCGGGAGGGTCGGACCTTCGCCGAAGACTCCGCGGACGATAGCGAAGATCGGCAGTCGTCCTCGCAACCGCCGCCTCCACATCGGCCGAGATCGTTTCCGTGCAAACTGCCCAAACCGTTTCGGGAGAGCTCCCGAAGTTTCGTCAACGAATTCGGCGACGATTGCGACAAGACCGAAGTGCGCTTTCGGATAGTCAACCCGTCGGACGTCGGGCCGTACTTCCCTTCGGAATTCGTCGGTGACACGATTTCGAACTCGGGACGCGCGCCTTCCCCTCTGAAGAGGATGATGTTCTTTCTGAGATCGGACAAAACGGGCACGACATCCGAGAACCACACTCTCTTCAACGAAGACAGACGGACGCTGGTTGCCGGTAACGTGGTCAGACGACATCCGCCGTCTTAAAAACAAACAAAAAATTAAACCCAGGATTGGTTAAGAAAAGGAGAAACAATAAATTCAGACATACAAAATATTTCTTTGTGTTTCTTTTCTTTTATTAGTCTTTTTCAACACATTTTTTTTAGTATTTCTTGTCCTAAATTAAAATAAAAATCCGGCCGTACACGATAGACAGAATCAAATGAATCTTATGGCAGATATTACAGTTTTGGTTAGGTGGCCGATGAGCTCCATAACTGTCCAATGATTGATTGC
>NW_022726850.1:0-1990 GCF_011630105.1 Anneissia japonica
TAAAAGACATAACATCATCATATGATATTATAGTGTCGTGATTGTATTGAAGTTTGTACACGTTGTTTGCTCATCGATTTTTTACATACTTATACTTTTTACAACAGACTTAAAACAAGAGGAAGTTGCCAGCCTATTATCATTATAAACATTTATGGTGGTATATAGTGTTCAGTACAGTTCTTTAGTAATATATTATGGAAACAGTTTTAAGGTGCTTCTTAATGTATTTTTCTAGTTAAGTTGTTTTCTTTTAAGTTATTTGTTATGATTGACGCATCTCCTGAGTGCCGCTGATGTAAATGGCGTCTGTATATAGTCAAGAAATTAACATAAGTAACGCAAATTACGATGGAAGAAGGGAATCTGTGATAAATTTGAAAGAATGAATAATAAATACAACGCGAAGGTAGGCCTAAGAGCAGTTCACTTGCTTTTCAGCTGACAAGCGACTTCGAAACCGCAGTTGTATTTACATTAGCAACATTTACTTAGGTGAGAAAATTGATACGACTAATTGGTGAAATCCTTTTGACCACTAAAACCACAAAAAGTATGATGATCCTGCGCGCGTACGTTACAGCTCATATCAAACTGAAACTAATGGTTTACTTAGAGGGCGCTATACGGAATGCATTCCGGTTTTCATCTTCTACAACAGCTTATAGGCCTTATACTTACAGCGAAAATTCTTCTAAGGTCATTTTAGATACTTTACAAAAGTCATTTATAGATCAACGGCCCCATATAATGTAAGGAGGCCTGGTCTCTAACGCTGAAACCAGTGGATAAAACGCATCAGAAATAGGGCCCACGGGTGACGTTAAGAATTTCATTTTTTAATATACCTTGACTTGACAACACTGTGAAGGCCACGGACCTCATCAAGCTCAAACGATAAATGTATCGAAACTATAGTTGAATTATCTTTAAAATACATAGTTATATTTTAGCATCTATTAGGCCTAGGCCTATAAATGTGCGTTAAATTTTGCACATGCGCGACAAAGATTCTAACAGACTTTAGTAAAGGGGCCGAGGTTTAAGTTACTGTATATTATGCCTAATGTTTGTGTTGAAACCTGAACAAATCCTTAAACAAATAATGATATTAAAACACTGAATTGCTCATATAAACTGATTAATGATGATTCCAATATGCCGACATCGCAAAGAAATTAATGTTTTTGAAAGGTTTAAAAAAATTTTTTTTTTTTAAATAAAAATTCTTTCAGTCAATCAAATTATCTATGAAAAAGACTAGATCAACACAATACACAATTGGTAATATTTATGTTACTTCAAAATGGGCAAGTTAATTTCAAAAAATGATTTTTATGATTTTTTTGGTATTTTGCATAGGACAATACATCTTTAACACGCTGATGAGCTGCATAATTTCAATGATTCAGGGGCAGATTTGGAAGGGGGGGGGGGGGCGCCGCCGCCCGGCCCTGGCCCGCCCCTTCCACCTTTTTGGGAGCTAAAAAAAAGGGGAAAAAAAGAGAAAAGGAAAAAAATGATAGCCCAGAATGCCTCAAATGTTATGTTCGGGCGTCTAGAACACAAAAATTTCGCGGAGGCATGCCCCGAACCCCCTATGACAGTGTTGTCTCAATCGGCCCAACTTTCGGCCCCACCCCTTTTGGACATTTCTGGATCCGCCCCTGTGATTAAATAAGTATACAATGTACCATTTCACTAAGCCCCGCCATTGGATATTGCCAAGGTCCTACAAATGACAACGTTAACCTACATATAACACATATGCGTGTGGGACACCATGTGTCTGTGGGGAAAGCTTGTACCGTATCCCTGGCCCTCTTTTGATCGGTCAGTTGTTAAGTTCGACATCCAGGAAAAAACCACTGCAGTTTAAGAAAGTAACTTGTAAAAGCAGACATTCCACGCATAAAAACACTTTGATCTTTAAATACGAATGTGTCCCAGGACTCGCTGTTTTATTCTTTCATTAAACAATACAAACCAG
>NW_022726851.1:0-1818 GCF_011630105.1 Anneissia japonica
AGGGGAGGGGGCTTCAATTCAAGATGGGCTTCTCGAGATTAAGCCCATTGGGCTTCAATTCAAGGTTTTACGGTAATGTATTTGAAATGTGCATACAATTCATGTGAATTTTTATTTTATATTCTCTTAAGTGATACAGTATAAACGTGTCTGACAATTTGTCTAAAATCATTTGTCTTAAAAAATGTGGATTAGGTTTCTGTTAACATAGTGAATACATAGGTAAAACAAAAATGATGATGCACACGAGGTGGTTAGTTTCATACAAGGTGCACAGTGATGGACAGTTCTATTGTTTTCGAGGGGTGTTCTATTTAAAAGAACAATAGCAATATTTATGTTTAATACAGGTGCAGAATTAGTGTATTCATTAAATTTACATTAAAAACATATGAGTGACTAGTTTGAAGAATATTTCCACCAACCTTAATGTTGGTAATACACCTGGTTCTGGAGAAGTCCAAATCTTCATTCAGGAATTCTTTTATAAAAACATACTCGAACATATAATTTACTATTTTCATTTTTTATAAGTCAACTTTTATTTAAAATATATCAATCCAATTCACACATTTTTATTAATTTACACACAAATGAAAATATATGTGTATGTGGACTAGGAACTCAACCAATGACTTTCTTTGCCCCTAAGGGTCCCTTCGTGTCTGTGCTACCCGGTAACCTGGTACCAGCAACTCTCGTCGTCCACCACAGGGGCTGTCTGTTCCAGTACACCGGGGTATCCCCCTACTAGTCTCGAAGGATGTACTGGGTTCTTTGTGTACACCAGCCATTGTATACACTGGGCCTACGGTTTATAGTCCTTATCCGACAAGACTTGTTCTACCACCAGAAACATAGACGAGTGTGCCGTTCGAACCAGCACCGATATTATGGCTATAGCTTGCGGCACCCCTGCTAACCGCTTGGCCATGCGTGGTGCTTAGCTAAAAAAAAAAATCAGATTTGGCGCGGTGCTTATTCAAAAGCGGCACTTATTCAAGCATTTACTGTACTACTTCAGCATATTTATATATAGCTCTTTACCTCAAGTGGAAAGGTACCTTTACCAAGACTGTGTTCTGTAAATCTCTATGGCAGTGAAACCTAGTCAGTAAAGGTAGAAGACATTACTAAGCTACTTTGGACAGATATGTTCAGCCTTCATTTGATGGCACACGTCAGCCTAAAGGACAGAAAATCATCAACAGATCCGCTAGGCAGTTTCAACCTACCTTTGTTTTTATTTCAGTTTGAACGCACCAAATCATTTTTGAATGCCACTGATCTAAAGGTGTACGGTCTAATAAATATTATAATGCCGTTCAGAATGTTTATCAATTAAAATACTGAACTGATGTACTCTTCTGATTTAATGTATAATAATAATTTGTAGGTTTATGTCATTACTATATGTTGTGATACTGTAATCATTTACACTGTTAATCATTAATACAGTACTATGATGTTACATATTGTCTAGCTGTGCATTTATTACGATTGTTTTTGCTTGTATTGCATTTGTATTTACACTGATATTACAGTTTACAGAACATTATGCTTATGCATGTTATTACATCTATTCTGGATGATAATTTATTATGTCATCATTTTAAATACTAAAATTCTGATTTATGATTACACACCGATTTACTCACTGAATTTAAATGTAAATGTTTATTGCTATTTACGGTGTTTCATTTTCATAAATGTTATTGACTGATTTTGTTTCTCTGGTTTAATTCTTTGTAGAATTGAATAAAAGTTCATCTAGCTATTTATAGTGGAGTTATCTCAATACTTTCTCTCTTCACATCT
>NW_022726852.1:0-709 GCF_011630105.1 Anneissia japonica
CATAGCCTATCGCAGACCACCTAACCTTAGTGATATATTAGTACGATCTAAATTCAAGAGGCAAATTAACTCTTGCGACAGCCATAATTTGGGTAGTCATCTTTGTGGTTCATCATGCAAAACATGCTCCTTGCTTAATTCTACACAATCATTCAAGAGCAACCACACAAACCACATATTTCGGATAAGGCAATCAATTAATTGCCTTACCAAAAATGTCATTTATCTCATATATTGTAATATTTGTGGTAAACAATATATCGGAGAAACAAAAAACACTCTCCGTATGGGAATGACACAACACAGATCAGCTATCAGAACATCTAAGCTTGATCAACCAGTAGCCGAACATTTCAATTTAGCTGGTCATTCAATTTCAAATTTCAGAGTGATTGCAATTGACCATAACGCCAATTGGAACGAAAAAATCGCAAAGATAAAGAGAATCTATTAGGAACGTTCTCCCAGTACACTAAATTAAACCTATGGCATTCCAAATTATTCTGGATAAATCATTTGGCTTATTCATTGAGGCATGCCTCTAAAGTTTAGTTTTGGCCTTCCTGTTTACTTGTTTAGGCTGCTGTTTATTCTAATCCCTCCTAGACTATTGTTTCTTATCATGCTTGCATAAAATTCTCAATTTATACTATCTGGCTTTTTCAACCCTCACTCACTCGCCACTGAGGAAGGACTAGTGTTGTCCGAA
>NW_022726853.1:0-4288 GCF_011630105.1 Anneissia japonica
GATGATCAGTTGAGGGGTGCTAATTCGCAAAATAAAGAGATTTTAGGTGATTTTTAACTACATGACCGTGATTTTTGAGGGGAGACTGGGGGAGGGCCACAGGTAATTTTTGTAGGGGCGTGCGCCCCATGCCCTAGATACGCCACTGCATTCGGTCTTTGATAGACTTCCTCCCAAACTTAACAAATTTGTATATATGGGGAAAGAGAGCTAATCAAATCAAATCAAATATACTTTTATTTTCCATGGTGCATGATGTGTGGTTGTAAAGAGACCCTCAAGCATTTTTTAAACGCTTGCCTGATAGCACTTTGACAAAATTAGATTTATGGAGACAAAAAAATTTTGATTCTATATATGCTAATATGCCAGGCTCCACTGATGGGGGCAGAGTCATAAGCCGGATAGTTAAAGACAAGTCTATTGAAATCGTGGAAATTACATCTCCATTCGAACCAAACATTAAAAAAGCACATTTTAAGAAGTGTAATAATTACAATTACCTTTTTAATGATCTAACACAACAAGGCTATAATAGTAAACTCATACGTATTGAAACAGGAAGCAGGGGACTTACCTGTTAGGAAAATTAGAGTAGATAAAAATGCATATTGAAAACTAGTGAAAAATAGTTCAAGTCTAAAATCAAGCAAATCAAGTCTAAATTAGGTGAGCTGGGCTTGATCTGTAGTTACAATATTTGGAATGCTCATTAAAATCATTCTCCCATGTTGTAGCAGCATTCATAAACACCACACTGACCAGGGTCGGCCCAAAATTTCGCTTAACTTCAGCAGCCACTTGTTGAACCTCCGTTTGTAACATTTTTTATTCCTGCGTGGAATGTAAACCAGCCGATGTCCTGAAACTATTTATTGCCATTTTTGGAATTGTATCGATTGATATCCGAATAAAAAAAAGATTTACAAACCTTGTACATATTTGAAATAACCACTTTAAGACTAGAGCTTAATTGACTAACTTTGTGTCATTAATATTATCTTTTATAACACACATTAAATGGTGGATTTTGTATCACGTCTTTCTCTCTGTTTTTTAGTTGTCTTTAGACCAGGTTTTTACAACCCATACTGTTAATTATCACTGATTAGCTTCTTCTATTTGTCTCTGTCCATTGCAAGTTTTTGCGCTTGTTTATAGTCTAGGACGATGGTTTGTATCACGTGACATTGGTTATTTACATCATTTCGTGACTCATCATGGAAATTTACTTCTATTGTTCATTTGTATTTCCATCCATGTACTTTTTTGTTCCACCCGTTTTGCTCATTTGCACTCCTCAACCTGATACAATCTTTTCAATGGATAGAAAGACACTGGACTCTTCCATTCAGAAAAAAGTAGTTTTTTTCATAAAATATCAAATGACAAGGTGTGTTATAAAACTAATAATGTATGTTTTTATTGGCGCAAATGGAAAGAATATTTTCATAAGTTGAAAGATTGACTGTTCCATTTAACTCATGAAAATATTCTTCCTATTGCACTCATCATTTGTTTAATATTCAACATCAAACCCTAAATACAAAATATATCACTTTCTTACTCAAACGCCCAGTAGACTATCATTCTACACAGATGGTAGTATGTATTAAACTATACGTTGCATTCTCATTCTGAGGCTTGGAGGAAAGGGTTGTTGGTCAATATGAGAAGCCTCTGTGTAGCTGTCCTACTTATAACAAAATTTCCTTCAAACTGTAACTTTCGAAATGCGGAAGAAACGGTGAGTATAATGTAACTATTATATTAAATTCTTTTATTCTTCATTGGGTTCATGCTAAAATGTCTAATCAGGAACTACACTACACGAGTTTAGGAATACCGAAAGATCTTGAGTATAGTGAAATCTAAATTAAAGATGAGCATCTGTTACTGTATAAAAGAGAAACATACCTCAACTTCAACGATAGTACCCAACATGCAACGCAATAACTCCGCCCCTTTTGCAAACAAATCGAACTACGCAAGCGCAAACCCGTAACTATCGTACGTCGAGTACGTAAAATCCTGAAATTAACGTACTCCGCAACGCAAGATGAATAAATTATGACGTGCGGCGAAAACTACCTACTAACATAGAAATTGAAAATGTTACGTTTTCTAACGTTTACATGCTAAGTTTCTTGGTGTTATTTTTGATTATTGTATTACCACACATATGTAAATAACATTAATGGTAAAATATACTGGTATTTTATTTAAGGTTAAAGAATCACTTCCCAATGACGCATTGTTTTCACTCTATAAAACCTTAGTTCTTCCTCACTTATTCTATAGTAATACCATCTGGGCTGATTGCAACAATTGTAACCTTGGTTCCATATATCTTAAACATAAACATATCATTCGGTTATGCTCTAATGTTCAACGTTATGATCACACTGCACCTTTATTAAATCCAACACCCTTTCTATATGATAGACATAACTTGTTGAAAGTATTATTTAAGCCTATGTAATTTTGTTAATAATAGCTTTCCTGTAAATTTTCTTAATTACACGTCCAAAATCTATCTTTTTACAGTTATGTAACTAGGTCTTCTTGTATGTATCCCCTCATAATTTCCACTCTCAACGTTAAGGCACCTATGTTATTTTTTGATTGTATGTGATGCTTAGCCTTTGATTTATTCAGCTTTAGGGGCAAGGATATGAAAACCAGTTAACTAAATCACTCTTCAAACTGGCATGATATAATCACAAGACAACAGGGTCTGTATGGACATACACCTGGGTAACCCCCTACTGATCTCGAAAGATGTACTGGGGTCTATAAACTGCACATGAGCCAATTGTATACACTGGGCCTACGGTTTATGGTCCTTATCCGAGAAGACTTGTTCCACCTCCAGAACCATTGACGAGCGTGCAGTTCGAACCAGATTTATGGATTTAGGCTGCGGCGCCCCTGCCTTGGCTGCTCGGCCATTCGAGTCGCCATAAGGACGTGTTCAATTCATTTATTTCTTTACTTCTATAGAAATTATATATAATATAGAAATTATATATAAATATATATAATATATATATAATATATATATATATATATATATATAATAGTACAAGACGTATGATTTATAGTTCATGTCTGTGTATTTCGTTTCTGAACAACGTTAATACATCTATGTTATTGTTTGATTGTAGTAATTATGAAATGTTAGCCTTATAAATACAGTAGACACCTAAAGTATACACCTTGCTGCTATATAAGTTGTCTGTTTCAAATATAATGTTAGGCTTCCTCCCAAACTTAACAAATTTGTATATATGGGGAAAGAGAGCTAATCAAATCAAATCAAATATACTTTTATTTTCCATGATGCATGATGTGTGGTTGTAAAGAGACCCTCAAGCATTTTTTAAACGCTTGCCTGATAGCACTTTGACAAAATTAGATTTATGGAGACAAAAAAATTTCGATTCTATATATGCTAATATGCCAGGCTACTCCACTGATGGGGGCAGAGTTCCAGTTAATATATTGATTACAAGTCATAAGCCGGATAGTTAAAGACAAGTCAATTGAAATCGTGGAAATTACATCTCCATTCGAACCAAACATTAAAAAAGCACATTTTAAGAAGTGTATTAATTACAATTACCTTTTTAATGATCTAACACAACAAGGCTATAATAGTAAACTCATACGTATTGAAACAGGAAGCAGGGGACTTACCTGTTATGAAAATTAGAGTAGATAAAACTGCATATTGAAAACTAGTGAAAAATAGTTCAAGTCTAAAATCAAGCAAATCAAGTCTAAATTAGGTGAGCTGGGCTTGATCTGTAGTTACAATATTTGGAATGCTCATTAAAATCATTCTCCCATGTTGTAGCAGCATTCATAAACACCACACTGACAAGGGTCAGCCCAAAATTTCGCCTAACTTCAGCAGCCACTTGTTGAACCTCCGTTTGTAACATTTTTTATTCCTGCGTGGAATGTAAACCAGCCGATGTCCTGAAACTATTTATTGCCATTTTTGGAATTGTATCGATTGATATCCGAATAAAAAAAAAAGATTTACAAACCTTGTACTTATTTGAAATAACCACTTTAAGACTAGAGCTTAATTGACTAACTTTGTGTCATTAATATTATCTTTTATAACACACATTAAATGGTGGATTTTGTATCACGTCTTTCTCTCTCTTTTTTTAGTTGTCTTTAGACCAGGTTTTTACAACCCATACTGTTAATTATCACTGATTAGCTTCTTCCAATTGTCTCTGTCCATTGCAAGTTTTTGCGCTTGTTTATAGTC
>NW_022726854.1:0-1194 GCF_011630105.1 Anneissia japonica
TTCAATTAAAATCAAAGATAAGATACATTTTATTGACCATTTATTAAAGTATAGTATATGAAAATGCAACAAAAAGAATAGCATGAAACACATACTAAATTCCATTGTTTCAATTACAAGATCATGTTGCAATCATGAATATATCACCGTAAATGGAATAAAGAGAATATAGCAGAAAGATATTTTGTTAGTGGAAAGATAGCAAAACAATAATACTTAGGCCTATGATAAACCGATTCACGAAATAAAATATATAGGGCCTAGGCATATTAAATTTTTCGTTTTCGCAACACCTTCGGCACTCCATATATTTGTTCGAAATAAACCGCGACCGAAACAAAGCGCGACCGAAATGATCGGCTACCATTAAGAATAGGCCTAGTAAATAGGTTCTTGATTACAAGGCTTAGGCCAAGGTAATAATGCTGAAATGATTATTATTATTATTATTATTATTATTATTATTATTATTATTATTATTGTTGTTGTTGTTGTTATTATTATTTAACATTAATTACATTACAAGGATAGTTTGGCCAAGTTCAATAACGCCGGAATGGTATATTATTATTTAATAATATTTCTCTTATGCACTCTATTTTTTATTTCATGCTTCAATTTTTTCCCCCTTTTTTTCAAAATTTCAATCAACGTCATGTGAAGCGTGACTGTTGGTGTCAGCCTAGGACCCTAGCCTAGGGACATAGGCCTAGTTTAGGGAGGGCCTATGGTAGGTAGGACTTAACTCAGCCTGCTTTAGGCCTTTAGATTATCTTCGTTCTGTCAGCCTTTGGTGTACGTCCTATCTACACTTTATAAAGGGGGGTACTAGCTGTTGTTGTAGATATTATACTAACATTTAATAACATACAAGAAGGTCACAGTTAGTTACGCACGCACATCCCATAAATCCGTAAGATTTCATAGGCCTACCGTAGGTTAAAACATAGAAAGAGCGATAAAAGTAAAACTCGAGCGCCACGACATTGCGAAGCGTCTGCTCTTGTTCCTCGTATCAAACTCGAGTCGAGTCAATCCGAGATGGCCCGAGTGAAGTTTCATGCAAATGTTTCGTACGGGAAAAAAATCGCGAACCGCTAGGCGGCTGCTGTGTGCTCCACTTATACATTTTTTAAATTTTCAATAAATGTTCTGAAACTTAGAAATAGTTATTCTGTTATATATTATGTTATA
>NW_022726855.1:0-506 GCF_011630105.1 Anneissia japonica
TGGTGATGATTTGAACTTTTTCTTTGCTTCACAATGAATTCCAATTGCAGCATGATTTATATGCTTTTGGCTTTCTGAGCTGTAGACTGTCTGTTCTCCGCCTCAAGAGATCCTTAAATTGGCATGGTATCCTTATTACTGCTCATATCACAGCCACCATTCTTGGCTTCTGGTATTCATTTCAGGCCACCACTTAACTTATATTAATATCACCAATATAAGTTAAGTGGTATTTTCTTGAGACAAGTCGTACATATCAGCTTAATATATAACTGGGCAATATTATCTATTCAATAAAGTATGATATATTATTACTGTACTGTACTATCAAATAACATTCTAAGTTAAATAAAACTTACATAAAAGGAACACATACATTTCCATATAAACCAGCTTAATAAAATTATTTAAACAGGACATTTGTATTCAAAAACCTAACAAAGCAATTTTAATGAGGTTTTATTTAGTTAATTTAATATTCAATTCTAATATTTATGTCAACGTAT
>NW_022726856.1:0-538 GCF_011630105.1 Anneissia japonica
ATCGTATCGTGCCTTGCATTTGCAGAAGTGGCGATGAAATCGGGACCACTTGACCCTGTGGTCTCAGAAGAAGGGGCACGTGACAAATCCTTCACTCTCCATCTTGCATCGAATGAGTAGAGTTCGTTGAAGTGTCGAGGACTCGATCCAAGTTATCTTTTATATGCTTCGATAGGGGGACCATGACTCATCCTATCATAATAATACTTTATTCAGGAACCGATGACGTCGGCGCATGATGATCGTCGCAGTACGCATGACGTCGTACACGGCGCCCCCTTAGTCAGGAACCGATTACAAATCAGGTATCCATGACGTCAGCGCAGTCGACATTATTTAAGTTACACCGAGGGAAATTAAACCATTCAAATTCGTTTTGTAGAAGATGATCGAGATGTACTCTTGGTACAACGATAACACGATCGACCGCCAGCTTTCAAACCGCCGCATGAACAACCGGCGAAGACCGAACCGGCTCAGAAACAACCGTTACGGGATCAACCGAAGTCGCAGCATTCTTCCCGATAAGCATTCTTTA
>NW_022726857.1:0-193 GCF_011630105.1 Anneissia japonica
ATCATACTCACTATCTGATCAAAATTATGTACATTCATCACTTCACTAAAATTTCATATGTGCATTATGCAGGATACATTTTAATCAACAAAAAATATTACACTTACGGTACCGTTAGTCTCACCTGTGTATTTATTACCAAATTAAATTTCTACTATTTACATAAAGCCCATCCAATAATTTATGACAGTTC
>NW_022726857.1:276-503 GCF_011630105.1 Anneissia japonica
TCTATGCAGCAGTTGCTTTAAAGCATTAAAAAATTGCGTCTCCAGGTCTTTTGCCAATAAAATAACATGCTTTGCATTATGTGATGGGTCAATGTTGATGCAATAGCCCTTCACCCCTCCAATAATAGCATCGCCTTCCAAAAATTTACTTGCCGGTCTATAAACACCTGGAAAATAAAAGTGCATCCCTGTGAAAATTTACCATTTACAGTAGTCAGTATATCATA
>NW_022726858.1:0-672 GCF_011630105.1 Anneissia japonica
CATCGTTCGTGCAACCGTTCGGCAAGCGACTCACGCATATATATATATATATATATATGTGTGTGCGTTTGTATGCATACACTCACATATCTCATTCTGCTATGCACCCATAGATCATGTCTGAACTAACGTTTGTTGCTTGTCCGAAATGCCATGTGTTTGTGGACCGTGCCGTTGAACATAGTTGCGACGGATCATCTTTTTTTCCTTTCGACTCGGAGGAGGAAACTATCGAATACTGTTCGGTGTGCGGCACGATAGATTGCCCGTGCCTATCCGACAACGGGGGCGAGTGTCCGCATAATATTTTCGAAAACAGCCAACTGATACAGAAGGATTCGGAAGGTATGAATTACTGCAGAGGTTGCGGGCTGCACTGGGACGGTGCGGCGCAGTGCAATTGCAGGTGGGGTGAAACGCTGAACTTTGAAGACTTTGAGCTTTCCGGCGAAGAAAATGAAGAAGAAGAAAAGGAAGAAGAGGAAGAAGAGGAGTCGTTTTGGGAGAAGTGTAAATTTTGCGGATATTGCTGGGACGGATTGTCGCAGTGTACACGATGTCGACGATGGAAGTTTGACGCTACGGTCGAAGATGATGACGAGAACACATCGATCGGTCTTTGGGTCCAGTGTGAATTTTGCAAATCAACCTGGGATGGAATGTCTCAATGTC
>NW_022726859.1:0-783 GCF_011630105.1 Anneissia japonica
TTTACTTTTTTTATTTTCTGCGTATTCTGATAGTTTTTTGGAATTGGTTGTGATGAACAATTATTACGTTAAGAATTACTTTCAATATTTCCTACAAAATGGTGCATTATCCTTGTTTAAGTGTCTTTAATTTTTATGCTAGTTCAGTTAGTCGAACGTAATCGGAAATGACCTGGCCATGTCGGGGGTTTAATGGTTTATCCAGAATATCATGTCTATTCCAGCTAGTACGACATAAATTAAATTCTATATCAATAATAGGATGCTGTCAGTATTATATACCTATTATAATTATGATTGAATTGAGTATGACTATTATGACTATGACAATGATTATGATTATTAAGGCTATGGAATATCACCTACCGAACTGTCTAAGCCAAGCGTGATGAGCATAATGTAGAAGATGATTGACCAGGCTGTGGATCCCGGAAGGGTTGAAATGGCCTCAGGATACACCTCGAAGACAAGCCCAGGACCTGTACATTACATAAATCATCATAATACAAAAATATGATCGACCATACTGTGGATCCTGTTGGTTGAAATAACTCTGGATTCACCTTCAAGACAGGTCCAGGCACTGTAGATAGTGGTGAATCCTCAACAACCATTGTAATTTTCATAATCTATATAATTCATAATTGTATTTCTATGAAAAAAAAATAGATTATAAACCGAATATTCCTAAGATGAAGTAATGACTACTGTAATGTGTTTTTTTTTTCAACAATAAAATATGTATGAGGTATTATCAATATTATAGCTTTTACCACATTTTTG
>NW_022726860.1:0-6912 GCF_011630105.1 Anneissia japonica
AATTTAAACCTTGTCAAGTTTAATTTAAAACCCCCTGTTGGTTGGTAATGCCACACGAATTTTGCATTTACAGTATAAGAACTATCGGTCTGATAGTGTCGAAATACTGTCTGCCGCCCTCTATTTTTAATGTGTTTATATATTTTAAGGAAGAAAGATGAAAAGTCTCCAAAAAAGCATTATTTTTGACCATGATGACATCAAAATAAAAAATAAAGGGACACGTCCGAAAGAGAATTGATTTAGCTATAACATACTCACAGGTGGGAGACAATCAATCAAGATAAGCGAGTACGTTCAAAGGAGTATATAAAGTAATAACGAAATAAATAAAATTTCAATTTTTTCTTAATTCAAATGGTAATATGATGACGTCACAATTTTCGATCAGCCAATATGATCTATAAAATCGTATCTACAACTCATGTGCTTTCAGAATATGTAATAAAAATTGGGGGTCACCTTTCATCCTATGGAGCTATAAGTGATTAAAAATATTCATGGATTTATGCATACGTAAATGTTGACGCAGGCGTACGCGCATGTTAAGTCGCGCGAACGGAAAATTAGGGTACATAACATTCAACCTTGACCTGAAGATTACGCTCACTTAATATGATTCAGAAATGACGAATGGTTAAGATGATATGGGCTCATCAACGTTTTAAAGAAAGAGAAATGAGGGGGTCAGGAAAAACAATTTTTTTGACCATGATAACGTCATCAAAATGTAAAAATATGTCAAATATATGAAAGAGAATTGTCTCAGCTATAACATATTCAAAGTTGGAAGACGATCGGCAAAGGATAAGCGAGATACGCTCAAATGCGTATTTTCCAAAATGACGTCATAGCTATAATTCACTTTCTTTGAATTCAGATGCCAATATGATGACGTCACAATGTCCGATCAGCCATTATGAAGTCAATGATCTATAAAATCATATTTACAACTTATGTGCTTTCAGAATATGTAATAAAAATTGGGGGTCACCTTTCATCCTAAGGAGCTATAACCTGTCTCTTATACACATATTTCACTGTATAGCGGCACAAATACGCACAAAGATACCTATGTTTGATGCGCACGTACGGCATTGCTATTGGCCAAAAGATAACCGAAAAGAATGCAAATTTGTGAAAAGAATGTCAGGAAACCAAAACGTGTAAAATAACGTAATTTCTAGCTTTCGTACGTGCTGCGCACATAAAAATGCGCGCGCGTAGTGGAAAATTTCAAAAAAATTTGAAATGCTCAAAATGGCCAAAAACATGCTCTAATTTAGTCAAAAAGTGATTTTGAGCATTTTTAAAATTTGACGCACGCGTGCGCGCGCGTTAATGACCGCACGCGTACAATTAGGGTACTGTACATTCAACATTAACCCAAAGTTATTGCTCACTTAATACGATTTCGAAATGGCAATTGGTTAGGCTGATATGATCGATAATGTAAAAACGCAAAATTGCGCGTGTGTATAAGAGACGCAAAATTGCGCGTAGATGACGTCACGCATGACTGAGCGCGTTGAAAAGCTTACCATGACTATTCCAGACCAAGCCAAATGTTCGCTGACAGCGATTGTGCGTAAACTCGTGGCATTTTTAGAGATATCGTGCGAAAAGAAAAGGGGGAGAAAGAAAGAAGAATAAGAAAGTTAAAGATGATTCCGTACAATAACAATAGGTGATCCGCTAACGTTAGCGGATCACCAAAAAAAGATGTTGATCCTGACAATAACAAGAGGTGATCCGCTAGTGTAGCGGATCACCAAAAAGATGATGATGATCCTGACAATAACAAGAGGTGATCCGCTAGTGTTAGCGGATCACCAATGAAGAAGATGATGATCCTGAGAATAACAATAGGTGATCCGCACTAGATGCAGATCACCAAATATAATGCATGGTGGCCTAGTATACCTCTGCTGAGACTTAAAAAAATAGAAAAAGAACTCTAATTTCCAAAAGCCATCTCACCATTACAGAAAAGTCAACCAAAGCCAATTTTTGAATAAATGTGTCATTTTGAAGAAATTAAAGGTGATGTTAGTGTTGTACAGACAAACTGAGTAAGAAGAGAAAAATTACATCCTAAAATCTACCATTAAAATTGAATGATTATTATAAGAACTCTTCTTCCTCCTCTTCCCCTTGCTCATTTCTTTCTCCATTGCTAATAAGCATCAGAACATTATTACACCAAAACTAGACACTGATAATTGTTTTGGGCATCATTACGTTAAAGTACTGTAAAGAACCTGAATTGTAGTCTTTTTGATGTTAGTGTTGCACAAATAAACTAAGTGATAAGGAAAATATTACACCATATAATTCACCATTAAAGTTGAATGATTATTATACTTACAGGTAAAGCTCCTCTCCCTCCATCTCTTCCTCCTCCTCTCCCTCCATATCTTCCTCCTCCTCTCCTTCCTGCTCTTCCCCTTGCTCGCTACTTTCTCCATTACTAATAAGCATCAAAACGTTCTTAAACCAACACTAAACACTAACAGATTTTTGACATCAGATGTACTCCAAAGAACCTGAATAGTTCAGGTTAACATTAAGCAGTTATTAATTCACCGGTGAGATAGCCTAAAACAAACACTATTCCATTGAAAGTTTGAAGTTTTTCGGAAAAGTATTCGAAATATGGCGGAAAGTCAAAAATTTGCACTAAGTGCTCAACTCGGCTAGATAAGCACTTTTGTGCAAAAGTGACAATGTTAAAAAGTTGAGTGAAAACGTAATTTTTTTTTGTTAGTCACGGTGAGATAGCCTGAAATAAACACTATTCCATTGAAAGTTTGAAGTTTTTTGGAAAAGTACTCGAAATATGGCGGAAAGTCAAAAATTTGAACTAAGTGCTCAACTCGGCGAGATAAGCACTTTTGTACAAAAAGTGAAAGTGTTAAAAAGTTGAGTCAAAATGTAATTTTTTTTTGTTAGGCACGGTGACATAGCCTTTAACAAACAATATTCCATTAGTAGAGGCTAAGTATGGTTTGACCTTAAACAAACTCTAATAAAAGGAATTTTGTCGCGTTTTTATAGTAGCGTTGACCTGATATTCAGGATCAAGGGTCAATGACCTTTATATAACATATTCTAGGTCATAACTCTTCAAACACTTGCTCTAAAAGCACAAAAATAGTATTTTAACCTGGGTTTTTGGGGTCAACAAGTTTTTGCCGCCTTCTGGTAGTAGCAGCATTGACCAACTATATAGGGTCAAAGGTCAATGACCTTTATACAACTATGATTGTCATAAATCCTCAACCAGTTTGCTTAGATGCACATAAATAGTGGTTACAACTAGGTTTTTGGGATCAATATTTATTAAAAACTTTTTTGCCACCTTCTAGTATCTGCGTTGACCAAATATTTAGGGTCAAACGTCAGTGACCTTTATAGAACGGTGATGGTAATAACTCCTAAACCAGTTTGCCTAGATGTACAAAAATAGTGGCTACACCTAGATGTTTGGGATCAATTTATATAAAAACATTTTTTCACTTTCTAGTAGCTGCGTTGATCAAATATTCAGGGTCAAAGGTCAATTACCTTTATATAACATGATGATTGTGGAAGCGGTTTGGCGCTCTGGGATCGGTTTGGTTTCCCAACCTAGAGGTCGGGGTTTCAATCCCTCGCTGTGTATTTCCCTTGTGTCCTTGAGCAAGACACTTTCTCTTCATTGCTTCTCTTCACCCAGGAGTATAAATGGGGACCTGGTGGGGTTACTTGCTCCTGCGCTGATTACCAGCAGCAAAACTTAGCATGTAGACCCAATGACCAGGGAAAAAGAACTTCAGCACTTTATTCAAATAACAAGCAACAGGTAATGGATGATCATAACTCCTCAACCACTTGGTCTAAAAGCACAAAAAATAGTGTCTCCACAATCCAATCATAAACGAAAAAGTCAAATGCATCTTACATTGCTTTATGGGATACACAATCTGAAAATGGTAATTTAACAATTGGTAAAATGTGATACATGTTTCCACTTGAATTTTTTGTCAGTTTACTTAGCCGATTCGTTTATCATTTCGCTCAGTAGTCACAGTCTATTTCATGTATGTCTAATTGTGTCCAAATGCAAAATTTTCCTTTCATAACAGTATGGATGCAGACTATATGAACAAAACAACATCACCATCAATATCTTCAGATTAAACTACTTCATCATCATTGTCGCAGTCATCAACCTGGCAAGGGCCACAAGCAGCTGTGCATGGCAGATTAGCTTTCTTGCACGAACATCTGCGGTTGCTACAATCTGTCTTGCAATTACATTTTATAATGTTGAGTAGCTCTTCCTGTGCATGCTTATCTCTTGTCATCATGGGATGCTGACCTTTGTTTTCGTCCTTTTTCTATCCCCATTCACATGGGTTAAGGTATTCACCGTATGTTGATCTGATGGTAAGCTCTGAGGCTGTGGAAATGCGTCGCTGACTTCGTTGGTTGCAACTGTGATGGTTTTATAACCTTTGTGGAAGTAGAAACTTTTCGTTTGAATAGTTGATCTCTGAGTTCAGAAAGAGTACCTTGTTTTCCACCAAAAAGTTTCTTCATTACCATTCGCCCATATTCTTCTATTATGGCTTGATTTTGGTCTGATTTCATAAATACTTTAGCACATTCTTTGAGTACATCAGACTTCTTAAACTTCTGTATGATTGCTTTCTTGCCAACATTTGATATTCTTGAAACCGTATCACATCCAGTAAATGCATGGAGAAAGGGCAATGCTTGACAGATTTCATCAGCCAAATGCTTCTTTTAGAGTTTGCTTACCCCTTTTTATCACTACTCAAGAAAACAGGCTTGTGCCAATCTTTCAGATGAATGAGCAGGAGTACAAGCATGTCAGTGTCTTCTCCTACTGAAGTTACAGAAGCAGTCTCAGCAATGGCCAGGGTTTTATCAACTATATTTACATCAGCATCTCCTATGCATTGTGTAACGTTACACATCTAGATTCAGAATTCATTTGATAGGTATGATAAGAGTCGATTCTTATTTGCAGTATTACTTAAGAAGACTTCCCTTTCATACTTGCATTCAGTATTAAGGCTAAAATTTACTTGGTTACCACCTTTTCGTCTTTTCTCATGGGTGTTACATTTGGTTGAATCAGCTCTTCCATATTTGTGGATAGTGTATTCTGTGTAACTTTGTACTATCTTCTAAAAAGGTACTCCTTTGGGCCATAACAACTTGTGTAAAAGGTAGCCACCATCAATTACAAATCTGTCAGTCTTTGGTATGTTATTTTCAAATATGAATTTTGCTTCATTCATGTCTGATTCTTTTATCAAATCCCCTCACTCATTTTCATATACTAGGTCTTCTAACTGCTCTTTATTTGATGTCTTTGAGGAATATGCCTTTAACGTTGACTTCTGCTATCAGTGCTTCCTTCAACTTTGGCTTATCAGCTGTCAGCATTACATGGTTTCTTACAAAGAGGGCTGGTGGATATGGAGTTAGTTCGTACTTGAACACATCAGATGTATCAATATCAACAGTCTGCTGTATGATAAGAAACCGCTGAAAGAGCACAGTGGGGTCAATACTTATGTCCTTGTCTACTTTTATTTTGTTTGTAGTTCCCATTGTCACTGCTTTCTGGCTTCTCTTAAACTTAAGCGAAAATGCGGTTCTCTTATGCATAGCTTTAATAATATCTTTTTCAACAGACTGGTATGAGTCCACGTTGACTTCCTGACTTGCAACCTCACCAGTAACAACATTTCTGAGCAATGGATCTGCAGAAAATGGGGAGTATTCTCTTAAAACATCAAGCAGTCGAGAAACATCATCGCAATCTCTTTGCAATCGTGCTCTTCCCAATGTTTCATGTTGCACGCTTGTCACCAGATCCACACCTGTGCCCTTCTGCATAGCAAGGTTAATTGCTGCTCGATGTGGCATTGATTGTGTCCAGAAATTCCGCTGTGCTTCTGTCATCCGACTGCCTCTTGTCAGCCCACGTTTTGAGAGATCTCATTAATGTTTGCTCTATGGTAAAATCGGGACTAAGTCCTGCCCAAAAATTATTAGTGCGTCTTATTACATGGAAACCATTTTGAAATCTTTGGTAAAGCTCTGGGTGCTCATCTGGAAGTTTCAGCATCTCTTCAAGGAAGAAGTGGGATGACCTTAGATAATGGAAATTACCGCTTGAGGCTAGAATAGGTAGACTGTCTTTGATGGATTTTAGCAACAAGTTCCAATTGCCAGAACGATCTGCAGCCACCAAATTCCTGGCAATTTTTATCATATTCATGTAATTGAGAAAAAGGCGTGATGTTCTTGATTCAGATCCTACTGATGCTTTCAAGTCATTCAATGATCCTTCGACGTTACATCTCTCTGGGATGTCCTTGATGGTTGCTTCATTTCTTTCAATCTTAGAGTAGATGTTTTCAAGTTCTGTGACATGGTTGCCCTCTTCTAGCATATTCATTAACAAAAGATTCAGATTCAAGTACTTTTCCATCAGCAGATGACCTCTGAATGCTTTGTTAACTGCTTTGCCAGTAAGCATATGCTGTACCACATTCTCACCATATATGGTGGCGAGTGTCTCTTTCAAGCCACTGCCTTCAATCAGCTTTCCTATTGCTCCAAGGAGGTCCATGAGGTAGTGAAATCCACCCATCATGACAACTACATTATTCAGTTCTGAAGAGTTCAAAGTTATTTCTACCGCTTTCCAGTAGAGTGGCTGGTCAAATGTTACCACTGTATCTTGGCCATATTTCCTCCAAATGGTTGATACATAATGTATTGCTGAAAGTAAACACGATCTGTCACCAGAATACAAGTCAATCATAGGCAGGAAGTGAATTTTAGAAACCCCCGGAAACTTTTCCTGGTTGTGCACTGTTGCCATGA
>NW_022726860.1:7145-8873 GCF_011630105.1 Anneissia japonica
GTTTGAAGTTTTTCGGAAAAGTACTCGAAATATGGCGGAAAGTCAAAAATTTGCACAGTGTTCAACTTGGCGAGAAAAGCACTTTTGTGCAAAAAGTGACAATGTTAAAAATTTGAGACAAAATGTAATTTTTTTTTATTAGGCACGGTGAGATAGCCTGACACAAACACTATTCTATTGAAAGTTTGAAGTTTTTCGGAAAAGTACTCGAAATATGGCGGAAAGTCAAAAATTTGCAACGTGCTCAACTTGGCGAGAAAAGCACTTTTGTGCAAAAAGTGACAATGTTAAAAATTTGAGACAAAATGTAATTTTTTTTATTAGGCACGGTGAGATAGCCTGACACAAACACTAATGTATTGAAAGTTTGAAGTTTTTCGGAAAAGTACTCGAAATATAGCGGAAAGTCAAAAAATTTCACTAAGTGCTCAACTCGGCGAGATAAGCACTTTTATGCAAAAGTGACAATGTTAAAAAGTTGAGTCAAAATGTAATTTTTTTGTTAGTCACGGTGAGATAGCCTGAAATAAACACTATTCCATTTGAAAGTTTGAAGTTTTTCGGAAAAGTACTCGAAATATGGCGGAAAGTCAAAAATTTGCACTAAGTGCTCAACTCGGCGAGATAAGCACTTTTGTGCAAAAAGAGACAATGTTAAAAATTTGAGTCAAAATGTAATTTTTTTTGTTAGTCACGGTGAGATAGCCTAAAACAAATACTATTTCATTAGAAGTTTGAAGTTTTTTGGAAAAGTACTCGAAATATGGCGGAAAGTCAAAAATTTGCACCGTGCTCAACTCGGCGAGATAAGCACTTTTGTGCAAAAAGTGACAATGTTAAAAATTTGAGACAAAATGTAATTTTTGTTTTTATTAGGCACGGTGAGATAGCCTGACACAAACACTATTCTATTGAAAGTTTGAAGTTTTTTGGAAAAGTACTCGAAATATGGCGGAAAGTCAGAAATTTGCACTAAGTGCTCAACTCGGCGAGATAAGCACTTTTATGCAAAAGTGACAATGTTAAAAAGTTGAGTCAAAATGCCATTTTTTTTTATTAGTCACGGTGAGATAGACTGAAATAAACACTATTCCATTGAAAGTTTGAAGTTTTTCGGAAAAGTACTCGAAAAATGGCGGAAAGTCAAAAATTTGCACTAAGTGCTCAACTCGGCGAGATAAGCACTTTTGTGCAAAAAGTGACAATGTTAAAAATTTGAGTCAAAATGTAATTTTTTTTTGTTAGTCACGGTGAGATAGCCTGAAACAAACACTATTTCATTGAAAGTTTGAAGTTTTTCGGAAAAGTACTCGAAATATGGCGGAAAGTCAAAAATTTGCACGATGTGCTCAACACGGAGAGATAAGCACTTTTATGCAAAAAGTGACAATGTTAAAAAATTGAGCCAAAATGTAGTTTTTTTTGTTAGTCATGATGTGATAGCCTGAAACAAACACTATTCCATTGTAAGTTTGAAGTTTTTCGGAAAAGTACTCGAAATATGGCGAAAAGTCTAAAATTAGCACTAGGTGCTCAACTCGGCGAGATAAGCACTTTTGTGCAAAAAGTGACAATGTTAAAAATTTGAGTCAAAAATGTAATTTTTTTTGTTAGTCACGGTGAGATAGCCTGAAGCAAACACTATTCCATTGAAAGTTTGGAGTTTTTTGGAAAAGTACTCGAAATATGGTGGAAAGTCAAAAATTTGCACTAAGTGCTCAACTCGGC
>NW_022726860.1:8879-10008 GCF_011630105.1 Anneissia japonica
GAGTCAAAATGTAATTTTTTATTATTAGGCACGGTGAGATAGCCTGACACAAACACTATTCTATCGAAAGTTTGAAGTTTTTCGGAAAGCACTCGAAATATGGCGGAAAGTCAAAAATTTGCACTAAGTGCTCAACTCGGCGAGAAAAGCAATTTTGTGCCAAAAGTGACAATGTTAAAAAGTTGAGTCAAAATGTAATTTTTTATTATTAGGCACGGTGAGATAGCCTGACACAAACACTATTCTATTGAAGTTTGAAGTTTTTCGGAAAGCACTCAAAATATGGCGGAAAGTCAAAAATTTGCACTAAGTGCTCAACTTGGCGAGATAAGCTTTTTTGTGCCAAAAGTGACAATGTTAAAAAGTTGAGTCAAAATGTAATTTTTTTTTGTTAGGCACGGTGAGATAGCCTGAAACAAACACTACTCCATTGAAAGTTTGAAGTCTTTCGGAAAAGTACTCGAAATATGGCGGAAAGTCAAAAATTTGCACTAAGTGCTCAACTCGGCGAGATAAGCTCTTTTGTGCCAAAAGTGACAATGTTAAAAAGTTGAGTCAAAATGTAATTTTTTATTATTAGGCACGGTGAGATAGCCTGACACAAACACTATTCTATCGAAAGTTTGAAGTTTTTCGGAAAGCACTCGAAATATGGCGGAAAGTCAAAAATTTGCACTGAAACAAACACTACTCCATTGAAAGTTTGAAGTCTTTCGGAAAAGTACTCGAAATATGGCGGAAAGTCAAAAATTTGCACTAAGTGCTCAACACGGCAAGATAAGCACTTCTTTTGCAAAAAGTGACAATGTTAAAGTGTTGAGTCAAAATGTAATTTTTTTCGTTAGGCACGGTGAGATAGCCTGAAACAAACAATATTCCATTGAAAGTTTGAAATACTCGAAATATGGCGGAAAGTCAAAAATTTCCACGCAAAAGTGCAAAAGTGACAATGTTAAAAATTTGAGTCAAAACGTTTTTTTTTTTGTTTTTTTTTTTGTTAGTCAAGGTGAGATAGCCTGAAATCTTGCGACGGGCGTTCCGAATATCATGACCGCTCCCCCGCATCCCAAGATGTGTATAAGAGACAGGTGCTCAACTCGGCGAGATAAGCACTTTTCTGCAAAAAAAA
>NW_022726860.1:10220-16595 GCF_011630105.1 Anneissia japonica
CGGTGAGATAGGCTGAAACAAACACTATTCCTGTCTCTTATACACATCTATAGGCTGAAACAAACATTTTTCCATTGAAAGTTTGAAGTTTTTCGGAAAAGTACTCGAAAAATGGCGGAAAGTCAAAAAATTGCACTAAGTGCATCGAATTCGATGGACGACACTACAAGGGGAATCACTATTAGCTGATGTTAACTCGATTGACCCGTTTAAAACCAAACTTGAAGGCATCATTGAGGAAAATCAGTTGACTAGAGATCAAAATTTTAAACGCCGATGAGACAGGTCTTTGGTGGCGGCTAATGCCTAATCGTTCGTTGGTTTTATGAAACGAAAAAAATGCGAAAAACTTTAAAAAAAATCAAAGGACAGGGTAACAATCATGGGCCGTGCCAATGCCTAAGTGACGTGCAAATTGCCTCTCTTATTCATCCACAAATCGAAGCGACCAAGATGCTATAAAAATGAAGACATGTCTCACTTGGCGGTTACATATTATAGCCAACATTCAGCATGGATGGATGCTACCGTTTTCAAAAAATGGTTCCACAGTGACTCTGTCCAACTGTCCGACGGTGCTGCCATGAACACGACATTCCATACAAAATTCTACTTCTTTTGGATAATGCTCCGTCACAACCCCCCATTCCCCAAAAGAAGATCTCGTTTCTGAGGATGGGAACGTCTGTGTTGAGTATCTTCCCAAAACACCACTAGCGTGATTCAGCCTATGGACCAGTGGATCTTGGAACCCCTGAAACGACGCTACAAAAAGCATCTCCTACAACACATCCTGGCGAACGATGACGACATTCCAAATGTCATCAAACAGCTGACAAGATAAGGGGACGTGGATTATATTCACCTAATGCAAGTGAGGAAATGGCGAGATGAAGCTGTCAAACAGAGGTTCAACAATTTAAGACAGAAGTCGATGACGGATTGTTTTCCCGTGTGATGTGTACTGGACAGAATTGTACTGAAGATGGTTTAAAAAAAAAAAAAAGAAAGAAACGGCACCTCTCCGCCCCCCCCCCCCCCCCCCTTAAAAAAAATTAAGAACTGATACTTTCAACAGATATTCATTTATGAATAAAGAGAGAATCGATATATCATCACAACTTGCACATTTTACATGCGTACCGGTACATGTTCATTTGTAAAACCGTCCATTGTTTTCATATTTGTTTGTTTTTGTTCATTAATTCGTTAATTTATGAATTTTTGCATGTCCGTCTTATGTTTTCGTTATTTAATTTTTTTAAAATCTTGTCTGTCATATCGTTCATAAATTTGTTCATGTCCGTTTAATGTTTTTGTTGTTTTATTTGTTTAAATCATACCCTTCTTATGCGTTTGTAATTTATCTGTTGGAATCACGTCTTATACGTTCGTTCGTGTATTGCGCACTCGCGACCAAAGGCTGGCAGCAGTATGGCGACTGGTTCACAATGCTAAAACCCTGGAGCGTGCATAGCCAATCAGCGCAAAGCATAAATCCATCTGCGCAACAAGCACATGGTTAAACGAATGATTGTTGCCCATGCGGAGTACTTCTTGATTTTGGAGAGAGGTTCGTCTATACAGTAATAATATAGAATAGTTTAGAATTTGTTGTTGTTTGCTACCAAGTCCTGTACATTGTAAATATTCTGTGTAAAGTTAGACCAGTCATAGACCATACGAATAGGCCGTGACGATCGTTAAGCGCACACACATGGTTAGAAAATCTATGTTTCCGTTATTTTTCCCGATAGAGGGCGCTATTTGTTCATACTTCTCAATTACGAATTTTCTCAATTACGAACGCCTTCTTGACCAATGGGTACGTAATTGAGAAGTTCGACTGCAGTCGACCTTTCCAATTACGAACTTCTCAATTACAAACCTTCTATTTTACGAATGGTGTTTGGCGATGACGTCATCATGCGATCGTAAAACGATTTTAGCTAACTTTTTAAAGCTATTATCCATGTGAATTTTGATTGCTTTTGTTCGTTTATTCTACTGAATAACAAGAAACTTCAAGTGTATTTGAAGCAATTGAACATCAATTGTGTTTTACGAGTCTTTATTTTATCAATTAAGGCATCGTTTATAAAAACACTAACGGCGATAATAATACGTGGTAAAGTCATTGCCAATAAGATAAACTATTAAAGGAGCCAGTCACTGGTTTCTTTTCAGCGACATGCCGATCTAAATTTAGACCGTCTTACAGAGACGACATTAGACCGCTGTCATCCTTAATAGCAACAGTCGGTTAACATCAAAGGAGCGCATAGCTGTGGTTGACAAACTTTACAGGACGCGCGTCTGGGAATGAATTGGTTTACGCTTATGAACTTTGTAAACAATGAATAAGGTTTAGATAAGAAATGACAGAAAATATATGCAATTTAAATGAATCATTTGAACGTATTATTTTAAATGACGCCTTTTCATTGGTAGGGAGGGAGCATGGGAGGAGCATAGACCTGATTGTTAAATTGATTGATTGAAACTTAATTAATTGAAATGTAATGTACGTTTTAACGATGGCTTCTGCCTCGAAAAGACCAAGACAGTTTATTTCAATTGATGCGATACTGAGCGTAATAAAAGCCTATGAGAACCACGAGTCCAATTCAGCGATTGGAAAACGTTTTGGACTTTTGAAGTCTATGGTAGCGACCATATGGAAAAACAGAGAGAAAATACAAAGACACATTTCAACAAACGAAAACCCTGCTAAAGCAAGAAAATCTTCGTATGTGAAAACATTAATCTTCGATAAAGTAGACGCGACCATGTACACGTGGATGGAGCAGCAGAGGGCTAAGGGACTGTCTGTTCAGGGACCATTGTAATTTATTTCACCTGAAATGAGATTTTTAATCACAAAATTTCAACCAATTACCTCAAAATATATTGTTTACTTTCAAAGATGCGAAACTATATTCATTTATGGACATAAAAAAGTAAATTTGTGTTAGTTTAGACATCAGCAGAAAGTGAAAATTAGCATGTTTCTGGTAGTACTTTTATTAAATTCGGGGAAAAGCTAGGGAACGTTAGGGTTAAGTTACGGGTTAGTTGGTGTAGTTTTGTTGTGGGTCGACAATAACAATAATAAGACCTGCTAATTATGTTAAAGAACTCTCTGGTTTATTCCATAACTCCAACTATGTTTCCAACCACGATGTTACATTGATAGTCGCCATGTCTGATCTCCCTGACCTCTATATCTCATAACTATAGATGGTGCTATACTATATTTGAGATACTACATACTTCTCCCTTTGTTTAATCAAAAGATCTCTAAACATCTTTAAAACAAATTAAATTTTATACAACATAAACTTTAAACATTTAACTCTTAACTCCTGATTCAAACAAATCTTTAAGACTCTTTTAAGACTTCTCAATAATCTCTACACAAAATCATTAAAACGATTTGGGCGCTTCACTACTCGACCACTTCTCGTTTTGATCTCAGAACGAACTCTCTCAGAATTATCAACTGGTTTACTGAAATTTTCAACTATAACATTAACATTATCATTATCATTGATTATTTCGTTCTGCAAATTACTAGGAACTCTTTCTCTGATCTCAGATTCGCCTCGTTTATTGATAACATCCAAATCACTTTCATTTATCACATCATTTAAACTACGTTCATTAATCACATCAGTTGAATCATGTTCATTAATCACATCATCCAAATCACGTTCATTAATTACATCAAAACTCTTGTTCGGAACATGTCTTAAGTGTTTCACATCTGTCTCTTATACACATCTAGATGTGTATAAGAGACAGGGTCAAATGCATTATCTCCTACTTGTTTCAAAATAACATAGTGTGTTCTAAAGTAAGTTGGATCAAGTTTACTTTGTTTAATACAGTTTGCAGCAAACACTAAGTCTCCTATCTTAAAATTATGCACTTCTGCCTGTCGGCGAGTGTCGGCATATATGGAACGCCAAAAGGACAAAATACAATTGGCAGCAGTGCAAAACTGAGAGTCAGCAGCGCAAAACTGAGAGTCACCAGTGCAAAACTGAGTCACCAGTGCAAAACTGAGAGTCACCACCAGTGCAAAACACAGAGTCAGCAGTGCAAAACACAAAGTCACAGTGCAAAACTGAGAGTCACAGTGCAAAAGTGAGAGTCACAGTGCAAAAGTGAGAGTCACAGTGCGAAACTGAGTGTCACAGTGCAAAATTGAGAGTCACAGTGCAAAACAAAGAGTCACAGTGCAAAACTGAGAGTCACAGTGGAAAACATTGGTGGCATTGCAAAACTCCAATGGCAGTGCAACTCAAGTGGACGCCCTCTATTTTGAATTAAAGTTTCAAAGCTTTTTTGGACGGTGTCAACAAGTAAAATGGATGAAATTTTGAGGTCACTTGGGCACTCCTTAGTGACCATTGACAATTTTGAAAGGGGGGGGGGGGTGTGCGTATAAGCGTTACAATTAATACAAAAATTAAGTGTTTGAAATAATAAACGGTGGGCTATGGAGAAGGGTAGTAGTAGGTACATGTGCCCGGGCTGCGATTTTTTTTTCCGTACTAAACATTTACATGAAACTCCACTCGGGCCGTCGCGGCTGAATCGACCCGAAAATCTCATTGCAGAATTCAGGAGGTCAAAAGGTCATCAACAGATAAACGTCTACAAACCAACTTATGAGAGAACGTCGCTGTCTAACTTTTAAAAATACATTGATGTTACCATGCTAATACTAATGGGTCATTTAAAATGACATATAATACTTGAGATATATACCTAAATGCCTCAACTTCGTCGGCTTCTCAAGAAACATTGTCTTCCTAAATAAATCTCACTTAACTGTCTAAATTTTCTGCTTTTTGTCATTTCTATTGTCTTTGTTGATCCCCAATTGGTTATCTTTTAAAAAGATTTTTTTTATTGCGCCTTGTGTATATCCCTTGGCAAAAGGCGCGGTACAAGTTCCTGTATTATTAACTAGGCCAGGCATATCCTAGGCTTTAGGGCCTACCTAGACCTAGGCTAGGCCTGGAATGCCTGGAATCTGCCGCTGAAATTATAATGTATTCAGGTCCGTAGGCAGGAGGGGGGGTGCAGAGGCTGCAGAAGCACCCTCCCCTCCCAAATTTCAAAAGGTCTACTTTTTAAAACCTATGATTTCAGGCCCGTAGGCAGGGGGGGGGGGGGGGTGCAGAGGCTGCAGAAGCACCCCCCCCTCCCAAATTTCAAAAGGTCTACTTTTTAAAACCTATGATTTCAAAAAATCGTTCCCAATTATCACAAAATGCTGTAGCACAGGGACGTATCCAGTGGGGGGGGGGAACCGTGGGAGCCGCGGCTCCCCCCCCCCACCTTTGTACACAGTGTTAATATTTTGAAGCTTATTCTTGAGCTAATACAAATTCTTTCCTGGGATCACTCAAAATGAATACTTCTAAAACATGTAAATATGCATAAGTACACGTTATACATAGGCCTAATGGAACACATAGGCCTAAGCGTGATTAAAAAAATCTTAAATCCATACATCTCAGGCAAGGGCTTTTAAGATAGAAATGCGATACTGTGGTTCAATTTCATTTTTATCCTTTTCCAAGTTTCTTTAATTTTTTGTTTAATAATACTACTACTAATAGTAATAATAATAACAATGATGATGATGACGATAGTAATAATTGATAATAATATTAATAGCAATAAAAAGTTAAGAAAATTGTGCTAAATCCGAAAAAAAGTTGTGATTTGTTGATCATAATATAGTATATATAGTTAAAGCTTAGTAAGCTATAGTTAGGCCTAAGTTGTAAAACTCCATAAAATGTGCAATTTATAGAGGAAATTGGCCTACCGTAACAAGAAATGTGCGCAAAGAATTTGAGAACTTTTTGCACTTTCAGAGGATGCATTTGTCAAGGGGTGGGGTAAGATTTGTCAAAAATGGATATTATCCCCTTGTCCCCCCGTGTTTATAATTCTAATTTCGTTGGAATTGATCAAAACTCCCTAAAATGTGCAATTCTTAAAGGAAATTGGCCCATGCTAACAAGAAATGCGCGAGAAGCGCGCGAAATTTGAGGTTTTTATGCACTTTCAGTGGATGAAAAGGGCATTTATAAAGGGATGCGGAAGATTTTTCGAAGATAGATATTTTCCCCCTTGTCCCCCAGTGGTTACGCCATCGGGCAGCATAGATCAAAGACGTTATGACAGTTTTTGAAGTGGAGAAGGGGTTGCAGGTTGTTGTGAGTCTGGTCATTATGATATCTTCCTTTTTATTCTTGTCTTTATATTTCTCTTCTCTTTTTCTTTCCTTTTCTCTCTCTTTCCCTCCCTCTCCCCTCTTTCATTTCTCTTATTACCCAGCCCGGTACGACG
>NW_022726860.1:16668-16999 GCF_011630105.1 Anneissia japonica
CTTTCAGTGGATGAAAAGGGCATTTATAAAGGGATGCGGAAGATTTTTCGAAGATAGATATTTTCCCCCTTGTCCCCCAGTGGTTACGCCATCGGGCAGCATAGATTAAAGACGTTATGACAGTTTTTGAAGTGGAGAAGGGGTTGCAGGTTGTTGTGAGTTTGGTCATTATGATATCTTCCTTTTTATTCTTGTCTTTATATTTCTCTTCTCTTTTTCTTTCCTTTTCTCTCTCTCTTTCCCTCCCTTTCCCCTCTTTCATTTCTCTTATTACCCAGCCCGGTACGACGGCTTGGTCCGTCAGGGGAGGGGCAGTTTTCCCTCTACTCCC
>NW_022726860.1:17081-18245 GCF_011630105.1 Anneissia japonica
CCCCACCCTCGCAGGGATCCCTAGGCAGTCGCCCATCGTAAGGTCCACCTACCTACGGGCCTGGCTGAAACAATAGACACTCTATGCGATTCTAGAGAAGGGTTTATTCGAAAGAGGTTTTTGAAGGGAAGCGTTTTTTTTTGTGTGTAAAATGGATAACTGACACCATTTTCGCTAAATTTCAAACGAAATATTTCATTTAAATTGTTATTAATTTGGGTGTTTTTGGGACCTGAAAAAGTAACGTTATTATGTCCTGTATACCCGAAGGCCTATAGATAACATTATTCATATTATATGGACAGTCACCGGAGACGATCAATTTCTAACAAATTTCATACCACATTATTAAAAATCAACAGTTAGATAAGCCGGCAAATATATAATGCAATGCATGCTATAGCATTTTGTGATAATTGGGAACGATTTTGTGAAATCATAGGTCTTAAAAAGTAGACCTTTTGGAATTTGGGAGGGGAGGATGCGTCCGCAGCCACTGCACCCACCACCCCCACCCCCTGCCTACGGACCTGAATAGCCTAGTTGTCTTTTCTTGCTTGTGTTTATGGGTGTGTGCCATGAGACATATATCGTCGGCAAAGTCCAGATCGTCAAGCCTTTCCATGAAACCCCATTTGATTCCCTGTCTCTGTGTGTTTATGCTCCGTCTCATGACCCAATCAATAGTAATCAGGAAGAGAAAAGGTGAAAGACTGTACTGCAACCTTGCCTTACACCTGATGAGACAATAAACCATTCTGAATTTCTTCCATCATGTCTTACTGTACATTGATAGCCATTATACATGTTTTTAAGGATGTTTGTGACTTTTGTAGGGACACCATACCATCTTACAATTTGCCATAGGGCATCTTGGGTTATGCTGTCAAATGCACTTTTAAAATCGACGAAGTTGAGTTAAAGTGGGGTGTTCCATTCATTACACTGTTGAATTATGTTTCTTAAGGTAAAGATTTGGTCTGCACATGATCTGTTTTTTTCTGAAGCCAGCTTGTTCCTCTCTTAGAGTTCTTTATAATTCTGTTTTCATCTTTTATATATATATATACTGTATTGATTTATATATACTTTAATTATTTATATATTAATTTATATATGTGTTTGTATATTTATTTGTATATTTATATATATACATATATTTGT
>NW_022726860.1:18693-22794 GCF_011630105.1 Anneissia japonica
CAAAAATTTCACTTAGTGATCATTGTTTCATTTATACGTGCATTAAAGCACTAAATAACATTAAGGAACATAGAACAATTACATTTAGAAATTTTAAACACTTCAATACAGATTTATTCATAAATGACCTAAGAAACGCAATATTCTGTCAAATAGTAATAAAAATTAGCATGTTTCTGGTAGTATTTTTTATTAAATTTGGGGAAAAGCTAGGGAACGTTAGGTTTAAGTTAAGGGTTAGTTGGGTAAATTCTCGTTCAATATTTCATCAATATAACTCGTAAATAAATCATTTCCTTTTTATGAAGCCAGCATACATTAATTTCTTACATGTAAAGTACATTGAATTTAGAGTAGTCATCAACAGAAAACGATAATTAGTATTCCGTACTGTAGGCAAGAAAAATGGTTCCGGCGATCCGTAATCATTAATTAATATAATTGTTGGTATTGGATATTTTTGTTGAATAAATGTAAGGACTATTATGCAATCATTAGTTAACATAGTTTGTGGTTTAGCCTGTTTTTGATTAATACATTATGTAGTTTTTGTATGATTTCATGCAATAGTTTTTTTAGGCTGTTTTAATTAATGCAGTAAGCAGTTTTATGCAGTCATTAAAGAATGTAATTGTTGGTTTTGGGTGTTTTTTTAAAGAATTCAGTAAGCAGTTTTATGAAAATCTTCAACTAATGTAATTGTTGGTTTAGGCTGTTTTTGATACTATCAGTATGCAGTTTTATGCAATCATTAATTAATGAAACTGTTGATTAATGCACTTAGCTGATACATCCATTATATAATGCAGTTGTTGGTTACCTGAAGTATCCGCTGAATAATGTAGTTGTTAGCTATCTGAAGTATCCATTGCATAATGTATTTGATGGTTAGTACAGTACTTGTTTGATGTATCATGTGGGTGGTTTTGATGTTAACAATCACTTGTAGTTCATGTATAGTACACAATTTAGGCATGGTGATGAACTGCAACCTGTATAGAAACTGAATATAAATAATGTGTCATAATTGTTTAGAAAATATATAATTGTTACTGTATTCTGTTGAGGTATTAACTGCTCAATTTATTATTTGATGAATGCAGTAAATTAGTTCAGAAGTTCAGTAGTTAATAGATTAATTGTTAAATTCAGTTTCTGAATTATTAGCTAAAATATAGAGTGAATAATCCAGTTGTTGGTGTGTTGGTTGGCTGAAGTTTTCATTAAATAATACAGTTGATGTTTAGCTAACTTCCATTGAATTATGAAGTTCTTGGTTAGTTCTACCATTAATTGAAAAGTATGTAGTTGGTTGGTTGGTTATGCACCCATTAAATAATACATTTTTTTGCTGATACACCCAATGAATAATACAGTTGATGGTTAGTACACAACCTGTTTGATGTTGCATGTGCTGCAAGGTGGGGTAGTACTTACCTTGTGTCACTGGTCTGTTGGACCATGGACAATCACTTGCAGTTTATGCATACATAATTTAGACATCGTGATGAAATGAAATCTGTATAGAAACTGAATATAAATAATGTGTTATAATTGTTATGTAGATAATAAAATATGAATAATAAATATATTATTGTTGCAGTATTCTGTTGATGTATTAACTGATCAATTTATTATTTGAATAATACAGTTGTTGGTTATCTGAAGTATCCCTTGAATAATCCAATTTTTGGTTATCAAGAACATCCATTGAATAATACATTTGTTGGTTAGCTGAAGTATCCATTAAATAATGCAGTGGTTGGTTATCTGCAGCATCCATTGAATAATGCAGTTGTTGGTTATCTGAAGTATCCATTGAATAATGCAGTTGTTGTTTATGTGAAGTATCCATTTAATAATGCAGTTGTTGTTTATCTGAAGTATCTATTGAATAGTGCAGTTGTTGGTTATCTGAAGCAGTTGTTCGTTATCTGAAGCATCCATTCAATAATGCAGTTGTTGGTTAGCTGAAACATCTGCTAAATCATTTCCAGAATATCATCAAGATCAATACCATCTTAGCTGATTTATTAATTTTTAACTATTTTATGCAATGTGGTTCTTTAAATTTATTTCATTTGGTTGTTTCTCAAGGATCCCAATTGGAAATAAGTTCTTATACAAAATTCATGGGCTATCCTAGTATACCACTCATGGTTTTCAACGTCGCGTTGAATTTTAATCTTTTTCAATATTTTAAGGTATATTTTAACTTTTAAGTCATTGCTATATTTGCTGTTTTTGTAGTAATATTGGGATATACTGAATAAAGTCAAGTTCAGTTAAATATCCTACAAGATAAAGAAAGCAAATGTAATGTTCCTAAAGAAGAAAAAAAAAACAATACTCAGAGTTAAAATTTCTATGAATGTAAAATACATCAAACATGTAAAAAACAAATAGAGTTGAAATAATTATATGCTAGCTTTTATTTTCTTTTCCAGTTAACTTCATATATTTCTACCAAAAATGAGTCAAGGGGAGGTCCACATCCAATTATTAGGTTAGAATAAGGGCCTAAAGCAAACTTGTGGTTAAAAATATGTTTTCCATTGGCATGCAAGAACCTTTAACTTTTATAATCTGTTTATGCCCACTTTTAAAAACATTTTCACAGATATTTGGTATCAAACCGTAGCAACTGGTTTTGTAGCCAAACAAACAGTCAGAGCAACACTAAGATGTCTTTGGAGAAAGTTATTCAACTAAAACAAAATAATAATAATAAAAGTGTGAGTATGGTATACCGGAAACCCGTCCTTTCGAAGTCCAAAGTCATCTTGACGGTGTTGACGATTTTCGTCATCTCGGTATCGATAATCGTCGCCGTCACCGTATGGTCCGTACAGTTCGGAGGTGCAGATTCGATCGAACCCAGCAGGAACACGTCGTCGATAGCAAATGCGACCGCGGGTTCTGTCGGATGACGTTCGTGGCTCTGTTGATCGCTACGACTGTGACGTTGCTCGCGCTCTTGGTGCGAAGGCGGAAAGATAGGTGCGACGACCATCTGTGCGGCGGCGGCGGTCGTGGACGATTGGAGCAAGACGGCGCGTCCAAGTACTGTGTGTGCGACGACGGATTCGCGGGGCCGGTGTGCGAAAGGAAGATTGCGTTGCACAAAGAACCCGTCGACTGTTCCGGCTGCGAACGAAACGGCGGTAGGTGCGTCTACTCGGACGCCAAGAACGGGCAGCACTGCGTCTGTCCCGTCGACCGTTACGGTGCAGTCTGCGAGCATCCCTACGCCGGACCGTCGGAAGCGATGTTAGCGTTCGCGGACGCCTGTCTGTGAAACGATCGGCATGGGTCTGAAGCTAGCCCTGCTGGAAACCGCGTTTAGGTGGCTGCCGATAAGGCCGTACTTTTGGATTTCCATCGTGACGGCGGTAGCCTGCTATCTTCTCAGCCACCTCATAGTCGCCGCCAGGGTTGTAGTCGCCGGAATATGCAAGACGCTGTACGAAATCACGAAGTTCGTGGAACCTCTCGTCCTCAATCACGGTAGGAAGAAGAATCTGCGCGAGACATTGTACAAGTTTCAATCCCTGTGGCATACGGTCGACGGTTGCGAGGGATTCGAAAATTGGTATCAGGTCGTAGGTTACGGCTTTCACCGACTCATCGAAAACGTGTTCTGCGACCGTCTCCGATGGTATCGCTCGATCACGTTCACGCGGTACGTCGTCTACTATCCGATCAAGTACCTTGTCTGGCAACCGATTCACGGCGACTGCTCACCGACGTACGAGGACGACGTCTGCTTCAGTTTCCACCTCGACCTCGTGTTCGACTTCGTCAGAAAGCACCTCATCCTGGCGATCGTCCTCCTGCTCAAATGCTGGCCGCTCATCTCGTACGGACTGTCGGTCTTCCGGCGAGCCTTGAAGTCCGTTCACCGGGAGATGGTGTACCAGCTGCACAGGTTGGATCCGAAAAACAGATCCGTCACCCACGGGCGGTTGGCGACGAGATTAAGGCACTTCTTTCACGCAGACTGAACGTCGTCTCTTCGTGATCGTCTTCGTCGAAAGCGGCCGACATGCTTTCGTCCTTTTTGTTGATGAACGCCTTCTCGGCCGCCGTACGGTTTGCGGA
>NW_022726861.1:0-1127 GCF_011630105.1 Anneissia japonica
TCTTTAGTTTGGCGTTCATTGATGTTTGATGCTTTATTCTTTCTTCTATTAAAAACTTTCTTAAAGAAAAATGACAAGAAAATTTCATAGAAGCTCAAACACCTCTTATTTCCAACGGCGGAAATTACACCAGACTTTACTGCCTATCAAAAATACACAAAGAGAACTGGCCCTTACGACCCATCGTAGACAATATTAACACAATTTACTATCAGGCTTCAAGATTATTAGCAGACATACTTAGCCCCTTGATTGGTCTCACAGAACATCATGTAGAGAACTCAAAACAATTAACAAAAGAACTAAGAGATATACATGTTCGGCCCACCGAGACAATAGTTTCGTTTGATGTCATTTCATTATTCACCAAGACACCTACAGGCCCAGCAATAAAAGAAGTGGAAAAACGTTTGTTACAAGACACTCAACTAAAATCAAGAACAGGCTTGCATACAGAGGACATTATTGAACTCCTAAAACAGGTATTAAATGCGACATATTTTAGTTTTAACAACAGCATATTCAGACAAAAACAAGGAATTGCTATGGGCAGTCCTGTGAGTCCCATCATCGCAAACATCTTCATGGAATGGTTAGAACAACAAGCAATTACATCAGCACCAATTGAAATCAAACCATCATATTGGAGAAGATATGTAGATGACATATTAGCCATAATTCCGGAGAATGCAACCACGCCACTTTTAAATCATCTCAACAACATAGATCCATCGAAGAACATCCAATTCACAATTGAACATTTGAAAAACGGAAAGATACCGTTTCTGGACATTACCATTTCCCTGCAGCATGACGGTTCCCTAAGTACAACAGTATATCGAAAACCAACCCACACTAACCAATATTTGGATTTTCATTCGCATCATCCGTTAGATCACAAGTTAAGCGTCATCAATACTTTGGTAGACAGATGCGACAATATAGTTACAACAGAAGAAGACAAACATCACGAAATGGAAAACATCAAACAAACACTACACAATTGTAACTATCTCAAATGGGCATTTAAGAAAGTTTTTAATAGAAGAAAGAATAAAGCATAAACATCAATGAACGCCAAACTAAAGATAAAATGGAAAAGGCCAGAGGTTCGATAGGTATTCCGT
>NW_022726862.1:0-533 GCF_011630105.1 Anneissia japonica
GGGGGGGGGGAAGGTGAAGTGGGGTATAGATGATTAAGTGAGGGGAAGCTTGCTCGCATAATAATGTGATTTGAGTTGAAGTACTTGAGCTTGACTTTTTGCCTCAAACTTTTTCAATGCAGGGAGGGGAAGGGTGTGCACACTATTCTAGATATGCCACTTCACACATTTCTAAACAATTTAGGATTCAATTGATTACAGACCGATTTTGTACTACCTGTATATAAAAATGTCTACGGTATTATTGCTATAAGTGAATCCTGATTTGCTGAGAAAATATTTTCTTTGAAGTTATTACAGTATTTTCTTATATCAGTCCAAAATTTTATTAAAATAGACCTAGCTAATTTATAATAATGATCAGTAACGATTGTTTTCTCGGATTTACAGACCTAAAAATCGTGAATAAATGCAGATGAATACCTTAACAGAACGTGAAAGTTTATGCAGTAGCTAATCGCAAATCGCCTGTAATTACAGTATTGAACTTGTCATCTTTTTGTCAACATTTAGGCTATTATTGACCACTCCTG
>NW_022726863.1:0-579 GCF_011630105.1 Anneissia japonica
ACTAAGTTTGGTTTTGGTCAGAGTACAATTATTAAAAGAATTGCACGGTCTTTTTCCTTAAGAATAAGTTACTACTTGAAATTTGTGGTCATAATATAAATTTTAGACTAATATTAGGTTAAATTTTCCATGTCAATGCGCACAATAATTTCCTTGAAATTAGATCTAGCATATGTACAATGATATTGATAAACAATCAAAATTCTCTGTACTGTATTATGCTAAACATTAAAAAATTATGGACTTCCTTACGTTGTGGTCAATCATATTAGACTGTAGTATTATTAAAGAAGACCATTCAACAAACAACATAAGTTTTTTTTTTGTTTTTATATTTTTTAGAGGAAATAAATTGTTGCTGTATTTGTTTTTAGTCTTGTTTGCAATTTTTATGTGTTCATTTGAATGTTTGTTGTGTGTTTTGTTTTGTTTGTGTGTTTCTACTATTTTCTGTGATATTTAACATTCCTATTTGAATTGTATGTATTTTTTTTCTACCATATTCTAATGTTTAGGAAACATAAATTCATATGGGTCTGAAGCCACGTAACAAAAAATGTAATATCGTTAAAGACCATT
>NW_022726864.1:0-590 GCF_011630105.1 Anneissia japonica
TTTAATACAAACGTGTATTATCATAGCGAAGGCAATGACTATAAAATGTTATTTATTGATTAGATTTTAACAAGGTGTACTGCTTTACGAAAGCCTGGTGCCACACTCTTGGTAACAACACGACGAAAGTCAATCGAATTATTTCTCTCTGTGTAGTTGGATATTGGTTCTAGCTTATCTTGCAGATCTTTCCGTACAATACAATCTATATCACATTCTAAGTGAGTCTACAAAAAGACAAAAAATATGTATCTGTCTGCTGTCCGCACCATTTGCCTGTTCAGTATAAACTGGAAACTTCACACACTCCAACCATATCAAAAGCGAATTTGTTTTCATTTGTAATTCTTGGGTGGAATGTTTGAAAAGTAAGCATTGTTCTGGACTGAGTTACAAATCAATTAAAAATTAGCTTGAATATCAACATGAATAATACTCCGATTGCAAACAACAAGAGCTCAAGTATTGAGTCGCTGTGTTTATCTTGGATAGAAACTCGTTTCTTTTATTACGCAAATCCAATACTCTACGTTTTCTGTACTCTCTCATTTCTTGCAAACATATTTGTCGTAGTATTAGTAGTAATATAT
>NW_022726865.1:0-8773 GCF_011630105.1 Anneissia japonica
GCATAATTAGCATATTTAATTTATGCGACGGTAATTAGCCAATCGGAAATCAAAGTTGTTAAATATGTCAGACACCACGAAATCGTGGTGCCTGCACTCGAAATCCTCACTGTTTTCCCAGTCCCTAATCCCAGAAAAAGTATACTATGGAACGCCATGCAAATAAGTAATATGGAACGCCATTTGTGCCAAAATCGATTTATTCTTAAGCCTTTCAACTGATTAAGACAAAGATTAGGGACTGGAACCCAGTCTATGCACTACAGTGTAGGCCTACTACATCTGTGTGTCATAGCCACTCTGTTTTCAAAAAGAAGGTGGATTTACGTCATTGTAAACAAATCAGTAAACGATATATTTACGTGAAATGAAAAATGCATGCACAGTCATACTTTAATAAACTTGCATTTGCTCACATAAATTTATCAATTCCGGTTAAATGTATGTTAAAATGCGAGTTCAAATTTCAGCACTCAAAATTAGCCCAAACTGTGAAGCCCAAGCTCACCACGGCACTGATTTAAATATTTGTTTTTTCTAGTATGTAGTTAAATCATTAAATAAATTATTAAATCATTCTGTTAACTTTTCAAATAAAAGTGATATTATCAGCTGGATATATTTGTGTTCTTTTCATTTTACTCGTGTCATTTGTTGAATGAACACACTTTTGACAACGTACAATTAGGCCTATGCCAAAACATGGAGGTTCCCTGCTAATTTTCATTGAAAACACATTTACACACTAAAAAAAACATCATAGTTTTTAGTCTGGTCGAGTGCGAAGAACATCGAGAAAGACCACATTTAGAGAGCATGTGATCCAACCTACAAATATGCTGTGATGTGAAGCAAGGAGTAAACAACAATTAAGCATGTATTTCCTGTCAGGTATTTTAAACATTACAAATAAATAAAGCAAGACGAAACAAATATTTTTAATGTTTTATTCAAACACATTTACCATGTCGTCACTAAGAAAAACAACATTGGCAGTTAATTGGAAACAACTACCTACCATGCTGTGCATGTGTCTAAGAAGTATGGATGCAGAGAGAATGGAATAAACATCATCGCTCGTTCATACAGACGTTGTGGTCATGACGTTGAGTAGAGTTAATAGAATTCAATGCTTATTTCTAGCTCATCACAATCATTGTGACAATGATTCAATAATCTATTCATGATGGAAATACATAGGCAATTCTTCATTAGATGGCCAAAACCACCAAAAATTGAATGCCTTTAATCTAAACTTGGGTTTCATAATATGTGGAATTAGGTTCAAGTGAAATTTTAGTCTTATTAATTCATATTCTTCAAAAACCACTGGTCTATTCGAGCATATGATTCAGAATTTTTTTTTAAATAGCTAATTTTTAAAATAATCCCCAATTATGCTTCAACTCAACCCTTCCTGACTTCAATTTTTCTGAATATTTGACTTAATGGTCCCTAGAACTCAAATGTTGAGATAGACTCTTGACATGGCATCTTACAATTTTCACAGCAAGTTAGCAGATATTGGGTAATATCACACCGTAATTTTGTTACCAAAAAAGTGATAAATGTTTTTTGTCCATAAACTCAAGTTACTTTATATTCTCTTACTAGTCATACACCTTTACCATTATCACTCAACAGTTTTCTTTGATCTTCGCTAGTTTTGTAGAAAACCTTGTAACGGAATTACATTTGGTAACGGAATTACATTTTGTCATAGGAATACAGTTGATAGAACTTAATTCACTATTACAAAACATACTGCCCATATTTCTCCATAGCATTGATTCAATAATCTATTTCATGATGGAAGTACATACTACCAGGCCTGGAAAAAATATTTTGTGCTTCCAACCATGAAAATTATCTTGATCAAATGCCTCCAACACAAAATGTTATCTTTGCACTATTATAGCAAAACAGTAGTACATACTGATTTGTAGCAAGCATAAATATCAAATTTAATTACCGGTATGTATTACGGTAAATTGTGATGTGTAACCAAAAAAAAAAATTTTTTTTTCTAAAATGCTTCCAGCGTAATGGTCAGTGCCTCCAACCGTCGGTCACGCACTTTCTCCAGCCCTGCATACTACTGTACAAGTTTAATTACCAACGGTAAAATTATAATGAAATACCTATTTACTGTACGAACGTCAACCTCCCTGCTGTTATATGTTTACAAAAAATTCATTCAACCAATTCGGGAATTACCCATGTGCGTTGATTTGTCGTCGATTCAAATGACTCCTTTGTTTTTGCAAAAATGTGTTTGGTCAAATTTAACATGACTATAAACACTTACACATTTGGGGAAGATTTGATTTCCGTACATCGTGGAATCATGGTACAGTACATTCATAAATTGAACTTGCCAGAGGGCCTCAACATATCAATGCCATGGTAAGCTTTGGCACCGTGGCTTAGGCCAACACTAATTTTGAGTGCTGAAAGATGAACTCACATTAATGTACATAACCAGAATTGATAAATTTACATGACCGATATTGTAAGTTTATTAACAGTATGATTGTGCATGCATTGTTTATTTTACATAAATGTATCGTTTACTGATTTGTTTACAGCACAGGTGGACAAAGTTCGGCCTGCGGGCCTCATGCAGCCCGAGAGCTTTTTTTTTAGGCCCTCGAATATGAATTAAAAACCCTATGTGTGCGGCTCACCAAGCAACATTGGCTAAAAAATACCTTGTTTTTTACGGCCCGACACTGATAATATGTAAAGTAATATTAAAACTTGGAATAAAGTGGTGTAAAAGCAGTGCTTGGAGGTTTTTGGAAGCGCACTGGAAAGATAAAAGTTTGGGTGCGGTCCTTGATTTTAAATCAGAAATCACTTTGACCCTCTGACCGATTTTTATGCCCACCCTTGATTTACAATGACATAAATGTATCCACCTCCTTTACGAAAATGGAGGAAATTGAACAATGGTGAATAGCTCAAGCATCTGAACAGCCTTGTGTACAAACCCAACCAAGCATTAAGCTTGCCTACTGTACATTTATTCAACCAACATGGCTCTCACATTGTACTCAGGCGGCGGGTAGTCTCATCAGAGCCCGCCTAATACAATTATGTGACCTTTCCCAGTACCAATAATGCTAATTATGCTAATTAAGGCATTATTCAAATGTAACTCATGTTATATTCCATTCTTGGGATAGAAGGCAACTAGTGCAAAAACATACATTGTGTTTTTTTCAGTACTGTAAAAGTAATCAATTTTCAATCATACAAGTAAAAGATAACATAATGCATGTAGTAGTGTGTCAGTACCAGAACTATGGGTCAGTGAGTGTCATTAGATATTATAACCTTAACCCCCCCCCCCCAACCATCCCTGCTGACGCCGCCACTGGTTCATATGGGTCCCCCCTTTAAACCAAACCAGCCTGATTTAGAGTGGTTTGAGTTGACTAGCATGAGCAACCATTTTCTTTTCTTGTTACCCTTTAAGTTCAAAGTATTGTACAGTAAGAGCCTAAGCCTAGATTTCTTTGCTTCATCAAACCTAATACTAGGCTACTACTGATCACATTGTCCCCGACTTCAGTACAGAATCATTCTGTACGGGGTGCCGTTTGGAACATGTATAATTATGTTAAAATATAGCCACTCTGTCGACCGTATTCTGGGCTGCTGCTGCAAAATAATAAGAGCATGCTTATAATGTTGGTGGTACACTTCACAGCTTGTTCACTGAGCTCAAGATGAAAAAAGGGTTTTTTCTGCTAATTATCGTAATTTTTTAGTTGATTTTCAACAATTAAAAAAAGAGAGGAGGCAAGAAAATTAGGGGTTGGCGGTGTAGCTAAACAACTATATTTTTTTATTTTGCCTAATAATAAGCTTAATAGTGGCGTAAACAAAGACAACATTTTTTTACATACTGTATACTGTGCATGATGGGTCATATGTCATCTTAAATACCTTATTAGTGTACTTTGACTGTACCAAAGTCATACAAAAAGAAGAAAAAAAACACAACACCACACATTTCCTGATAACTGAATTCCCATGTGGTTACTTTATTATATTAGTAAACATAATGCAGGAGAAGGCAGTATAGGGCCCAGACACACGCTCCTACTGTGAGCTTATTTTTTAGATAAAGTTACATGCACCAGAAAACAGACATTAAATCTGTTGTATGGGGACTGTATTCAAAAGGTAGACATATACAATAGGCAGTAGGTACAGTACATTTGTGGTGGACTAGTGAAACCCATAAAAGTACTGTATTAATACAGAAAAAATGCAATGATTGAGTACATTCGATACTGTAATAAAATAGGATAATTTCTTTAAGACGTTCCATAATATAATTTATCACAGAAAATATATTGTAAGCATGTTTGGTAACTGTAGACTGCTTTTTTAGCCTATGATATTTGGATTAACTTGCATTGTATTACATCTATTTCAATCAACATTGATTGAATGAAAATAATGAGGTAAATAAAGTATTCTTTTCCCATCGTACAAGTAAGAGTAAGTCAAGTAGGGGTTGCTAGTCAAATAAAATTCAAGACACTATAATAAAATTAGGTCAAAGGAAAGTAAACTGATATAAAATCATATATGTTAAAATTATTTACGATTTAATTTCATTGCTTATTGATTTTGTTAGCCAAGAAAGAAAAGATGATAAATAAAATATTTATGACTTTACAGGAATAAACCTTACCAGTAACACAAAAAGTGAGTCAAGATGTGACGATACAATTCATCTAAGAGCTGAAGAGAAAGGCAACTGACATCAAGAGTGTTGGGGGGGGGGGGACCATTTTGGTATTAAAAAAACTTACCTGGTAAGTAGAATTTTTAAGATTGTAATGCTCCTGCCAATGTAAGGGGCAACTGAGTAGTAATCGAGAATTGACCATGCAGCCCACTTTAGCTGGTTTGTAATTTGTTTATGTTATAGATATTCTAAATATTCAGATATTTAAAAAAAAATATTGGATATTAATCTACTGCCTTCAAAGAACTTTCAGTATTTTGACTTTTTAAAACAGATGTTGGGACTTCCATGAAAGAATCAGTGGTTTTAATACACGAGTTGTAATAATGAAATTTAGTAAATGAAATGGTGTCACATGATATCCGGTAATCAGTACAGTATAAGCATTTTCTTGTAAAATATCTAAATTGGTGAAAACAAAACAGATTATTTGAATTTTTGATTTATTATTAATTATTCTTTTGACTGATAGTACATCTTTAAATATATTAGTATTTCACTCTGGGGTTTTTAAATAAACTGCTTTGACTAAAAAGTAAAAACATTGGTGAAACACGGTAAATATTTAAATATTTTATTAAAATGATGGTAATATAGTTATATAAAGAATATTAAGAACATCTTCATTTCTATTGAATCTGTTTTAGTGTGAAAGCTTGTGCATCCCAAAAGTTTGAGTGAATTATTGTATAAATTGCTGTGAGAAGTAGATCACAAAGGAAGAATGGAGGAAACAGGTAAAATACTGTTTATAAAGTAATTGTTGCTGGCATTGTTGTGTGTAACTATTTCAAAGGACTTCACGTTGCCCTGATCATTGGTAATAATCTTACCTGTATGTACTGTACATGCAAATCCTACCTTGCCTCTTGGAAGGTAAAGTAAATAAATATTTACAGTGAATTTCAAAGTGTATATAGTTAAAGTGACTGTCCTGTCTATTTTATCTTCCCAAATTAACATTATTTAATGATATAAAACAACACAAATGTAGGAAAATCGCCCATGATTACGGTAGGGTACTTGAAAATGACTAATTAATTAAACTAACAAAACCTGGATATTTTCAGCTTTATTCAATGTTGGTGTACTTCATCTAAACCAATTGAATTATACACATTCAGTTTATACTGCAATAGACTTTTTGGCTTGTTATACACTTTCTTCCATAAAAAATCTTTATTGCAATTATTTTAAAATAAATTAGAATTTGTTCAGGATTCTAAACATGTATTGATTAATTCCATTGTTTAATCTTCAATTTAGTTTTTATCTTCTTTGCTGTCTATTTTTCACTTCTATAATGATGATTTTAATGATTATAATGGATGATTAATGATGATGTTTATCAAATACACATTTTTCATTTTAGATTAAAATTTTCCTGAATTGTATATTTCTATTATTGATCATAGTCAATTTATTTTCGCTTGTATCATAGGACTTTCAAAAAGAGATTTCAGCAAGCTGTTGGTGGATTTTTCAAGTTGGTATGATGGACTTGGGTACATCAATATGCTGAAAGTTTTGTACAACAATAGAGATCACGTGCCAATTTATAATAAGTTAAATGAGGCTACTAAGGTGATGCCCTTGCTAAGTATGTTAATTGGTTCTGAGAGTTTGAGTCTAACAGATCTTGCTATCCTTTATGACACAATAAAAGTTACTGGACAATTTGGCTTCAAATCCAGAATTGTACTTCCAACTTTACAAACAATCAAGGAACATGAAGTGTCTAAATTCTCATGGTACAGACAGTTCCTCTTGAAGCTAGGAATGACACTAACTGATGATGATATAGTAGCGCTTGATGTACGATATAACATGCCAGTGTTAAAGAATTATAAAGATAGCTGGCATTTGATTCTGGATCTAGAGCAAAGGAATGAGCTTTGTGAAGAAAAAATTGATGATTTCATTGAAGGATTACCAAATGAAAAAGCTCTGAAAGCTTTACTGGAACTTAGAGGTACAGAGCTATGTTTGTTAAAGGAGAGGTTTACCAATTTTTTATTTTACACGGTCTTATATACACTACACAAGACTAATTTTAAAATTTGGTTTTTGCCTCTTGTGTTTTACCTGCAAGTACTATAACTAACAGTACTATAGCAAAACTCTTAAAATTGTTATTTTGTGTAATTACTTTTAATAATTTACTTCATATTCGTAATTGGTTCTTTTAATTGTTCTATATGTGGCAAAGACAAGTCAAACCAGTCACTCGTCGCAAATTGTGTTTCGGAGAAAATAGCAAAAACATGCTAGAATGTAAAATTTTTTTAAATCTATTTTATTTCACTAAACTAAGGTTTTAACTTTATGTATCTATACATCATGCTGTGCTGTTATTTTTTCCAATTTCAATGTTAAAACAACACTTTTTAATGATTTTATGATAGTTTCTGCATGAGAAATGCCTGAAATCATAAACTTTGAAGGCTGATTTCTTATATATTGTTCTTCAAACAGCTGTATGCTTAAATGCTTGTAACTTCAGAAGGAAATGTCGGATTTGAACAATTTTTTTTACCATTTTATAGCTCTTATTTTACTCTTTAACCCTGTATTAATAACTCAAAATCGATTTTTGCGATGAGTGACTGGTTTGGCTTGTCTTTGCCACATATGTTTGTGGTTTTGGGCAATGCAACGAACAATTTTGATGTAATTTTATAGAAAATCTGAAACGATTATCAATTTCTGTATATAGGTGATGAAGTTAGATCAGAAGTATCAGCAAGGCCAATTTTAGATAGGCCAAGTGTTAAGCAAGGTAATCATGGTGAAATTATTTTTGCCTGATTTAATTTCATGTAAATGGAATAAACCAAATTACTATAGTTCAGTGGTGTTGCTAGAATACCAAACCTCTGGAGTATAACAAAAAATAACAATATGGAAATATGGTATAGAATACAGTGTAATGCTTTTAAAGGTTTCTTAACCGTTAACTCTAAAATTAGTTTTTAACTAATAACTAAGAATGCAAAGAAATGTTAATAGACCTGGTGCACCGTGACAATAAATAGGGTTGAGTGGTTAATTCCCATCGCTTAGGAATTTTACACTGGTGCAATGCAAACAGTGTTGAGAAATTGTTGTTGTACCTTACAGGGTTGTAGCTTTAGAAAACTAAGGGTAGGTGATAGACATTTTAAGTGTGGCTGGGTGATAACATTGGTAAACTTTAAATAATAAGAGTGGATTTTAAGGATGGAAAAGTCGGGTAATAAGGGTGGGTGGAAGGCCATGAAATTAGCTTTAGACTGGGTGAAAAACTTTAAGGCAGGTTGGATCAGCCCACTTCCACCCACCATAACTACATCCATACCCTTAACATTGGATGGCAGTTATCAAGTACCAAGTACTAAAACATTAATAGGCTATGCTTACTCTGTAGAATTCTCTGTAGAAAGTTATGTCTTGTGCTTTTAATTCATTTGAAATCCAAACATTAAAATTATTGTTGTAAATCTAGAAATATGTACTATGTTTTCAATTGTAGTTGCAGTTCTGCAACAGTCAGTTTGAGTGATAATTAAAAAAAAAATTCTGACTTGACTACATTTTCTATAAGGATTATCCTTACAAGTGCTGTTACTGGTTTCTGACTTTCTAAGCTAAGTTATTCTCCAAATTGGAAAAAATGTATTGTTTTGTACTAATTTATGCTCTACTGTATTTATTTTGCTAATGTGCAAATTCAATTTCTGTTTCCTCAATAGGTAATGGAGAAGCATCAACATCAAAAAAACCAAAGTTATACAAAGGTATGTACTTGGTGGTGAATACTTGCTTAATATTTTTGTTAAACAATTGTTGCTTAATATTTTTGTTAAACAATTGTTGGTGGGTCAAAATGCTAAGCTAGTTTCGGAGTGCTTGCCTGTTCTGTTGGTGGGACAAGTTTCTCTGATAAGGACTGTAAACCATAGACGCCTGTGCACAATGCTCGTGTGCAGTATGTCATTCAAGATGGGTGGGGGGGGGGGGGGATTA
>NW_022726865.1:9023-16552 GCF_011630105.1 Anneissia japonica
ATATACTGGTAATTAAATTATTACGTTAACACAATTTAACTCCAGTTAGGTTGAATGTAAATTGAGTTCTATATAAGACTGCTCTTTACCCTCAGCCGTGTCATTGTGGCCTGTGTTTGAGTCTTTGTACTGCCAATAAATAAAATTACATTAAATGTTATTTTATTTCTACTTTAATATCAAACAACAGGTAGTACATATTATTGTTATTTTTGTTACTGTTATTATTGTTGTTATTATTATTATTATTAATAATAAGCTTTTAAACCAGAAGTAGAGGTATTTTTAAACCCTGGAAAATTGCACCTATTGTTTTGTTCTCTTACAGGTAAATCAGGAAAATCAAAACGACCAAGAAAAAGACATATATGTGATGAAGGTTTGTAGTTAATAATGAAATAATGAAACTTCAATATGTTGATTTACATATAATACAAGTGTAAGTGCACTAATTGTTTACATTATGTGGAGAAAAACAGTGACTGTATCAAAATATTTGAATGAATCAATTTTACATTGACTTTGAATTTGAAACCAGGGCCTACTGATTACCATTACTAAAGGCTCCATGTATACTTCCTTGGATTTTCCCATTAGGTCATCACAAGAGTAGCTTATGTACACGAGTGCATAAACGCATGTTAAATTGTTGTACTACTCAACAAAAACTATGGACTGTACCTGATATACTCAAAATGACTATTGCACACTTTTGTTTTGCTGTATAATGCCAAGTGGGTTATTCTCTTTGCAGGCAAGTCAGGAAAATCAGAACTGCCGAAAAAATTGATTTTGGATACAGGTGTGTAATATATTTAATATAGTATTTATTAGCATTATATTGACATTTCAATACAAATACTTCCTAATAAAACTAAATTTACAGACAAGTTATAGAGTAGTTACATATTGCACACTAGAGAGTAGATAAGTCACACTGTTCACAATATGGATATAAATGTAAATGACAGGTGTATAAATTTATTCCAATATTAAATTTAATATTGACATTAACAATGAAATTAAATTCTGCTGGTAGAACACCACCCAGGTATCTGTTACATGAAAGCATATTTTAAAATTTAAGATATTGCTTCTCCAGTCAACAATTAGCTCTGCAATACAATACAGCATTTATTGGATTCACTTTTGCATCATAACACTCGATGTTCATAATTACAGTATATAGACCTAATTAAATGAGATACAATTATATAAAATACTGAAAATAAAACAAAAAGTTCATATGGGTCACCTAGTTATACAAAAGACAAGAAAAGAAAATACAATAACCAAAATTGCAGTAGTACAACAAGATCCTAAATTAGAATTGCCGTACAGATAAATAAATAAAACAAAAAATAAAATCATTGGTATCAAGAAATAGAGATATTATTTTTTTTAATGCAAAAGTGCTATAAATGTTATTGCATTCTTCCCAAGCATTAATTATATTAAATATATTGTTTGCAATATTTATCAAAATGTTTACTTGTTAACTCTCATTTAACTTAAACAATTCACAACTATAATGTGTCACTTCCTTTTCACTTTCTGTTGAATAATAATAATAATATTTATTTGGACTCACTTTTTCAGCAGTGGCACACTTACATATTTGATTATAACACAACATCAAATTAAGTACGAGCAATAGCATAAATAAAAAAGTAGATTGATAAAATTATAAAAAAAACCTAAGAAGTAATTACTTTAAGTTCAATGCTGCATGTCATAAAGAAGAACTAAAATTTGAGTCCAACTCAAAACAGCTTATATTTATTTCTTATTTATGTTTTTCAATATATCTTTATATTATCTTAAAACTAGAAAACCCTGAAATTGATAAAAATTCTGATTTATGTGTGTTAGAAAACATTAAATATGCAGTTGTGCATAAAAAATGGATAAATATTATTTAATACGATACAACACAATAAGTATAATTTAAAACTAATATTTGTTACTACGTAACTTAAATCTTAAAATATTTCTGTATGAGATAGATAATTGCAGAAATATGTTATTTTTGACTGGTTTCCAGATTTAATTATCAAGGAATTCCTGACAAGAAAGCTGAAGCAATTGTATCAGGATGTTAATCAAGTGACACCAGCAATCTGGCATAGACATCATAGAGTAGATATTGCTGAAGTATTTACACAACTCATTTTACTGGAATCCAACAGGAAAGACAAAGGAAAACCAGATGAAGTCAAATCAACAAGTATAAGAAAGGAAGGTAGACCCACATCTTTAACAGAGGTATTAGGTATCATTAAATCAACAGATTCATGTAAGGTATTAATAACAGGAGAAGGAGGGATGGGCAAAACTACACTCCTTAAATATATTACTTATAAATGGGCTACTGATGATGTACATAATGCCTTTGCTGGTAAATTGCTCTTTCTGATCAATATTGGGAACATTAAAGCAAGTACAGATATCTTGGAAACAATTATGAAAAAAATAGTTACAAATGAATTAATTCTTAAGCACAATTTGCCATCTAATTCAGTTGAAAGATTTCTGGTCAACAATGCTAATGATATAGTTATTTTGTTAGATGGATATGATGAGTTACACAGAGATGCTAAGGACCCTATTTATTTGTTCAAAGGACTTGAATTAGAAAAAAGCACTGTGGTGATAACATCCCGACCTGACTGCACAATTGATTTGGTTAAATGTTGTACTGTACATATTGAAGTGAAGGGGTTCAGTAGAAGAAACATAAAGAAGTATATTCGTGATCATTTTCATTCAATCAACAAATGTGAGTTGGGGGAATTATTAATGGAGGAGTTCAATATTGTGTCACAGAATGAATATTTCTGGGGTGTTGATCATAAAGAGGCATTTGAATTGTGCTCATCCCCACTGTTATTGCTTATGATTTGTACCATATGGGAACAAAAACAACATCTTCCAAATGACTTGTCAGATCTTTTCATCGAACTGATTTGTTGCATTTTAAATCAATATAAACACAGGAGGGATGATAAAATTGCAATTTTCCAAATTGAGAGAGTTCCAGAGCCGTATAGACTTGCCATTCTACTATTAGGAGAATGTATGTATGAAGGCCTAAAGGAAAATAAATTGTCTATTGACAAACATGTTTTATCAAATACAGGTATTACAAAAAATATAGATTCTGTAGATTTAGCATTGAAAATCGGATTTGTTTATGAAGATAGCCCTTTTAACCCTGGTGATGTAAGAGAGATGTACACACCTCCACACAAATTAGTTTCAGAGGCATTAGCAGGTTTTTATTTGTCGAATCAAATTGAGAAAGAACATTTGAAATCTGATGAATATGAGGTGATAAGATCTAATAAATATTTAAATATGACAAGAGTGTTTACAATAGGATTTCTAGGTGCTAAAGCTGGTAAATTGCTTAAACATTGGTTAGTAATCAGGGCTTCACATTTTTACTCAATAGCACAATGTTTCAAACATATAAAGGAGGCAAATGAAGAAGCTGTGCTACAGGAATTGGATAAAAACATGTCCACTGAAATGAAATCCTACTGTAAGGAAATGCGTGAGACATACAGAAGTGCCCTTAAGGATGATAAAAGCGTAGTAAGTGAGCATTTATATAAACTTATGAACATATGTTGCGCTATATATAAGAGAAAATCTGGAAAACTTGTGGAGAAATTTATATTGCTGTTAGATGCATCTAGTGAAGAGACTTTCAGAACATCATGCAGAAGTTTTGTACATATCTTAGTTATTGTAGAAGGACTAAATTTAGGAAAATTCAGGTTGAATACTGAAAACCGTTTATTTGAATATATATCAAATTGGAAAAGTGAACAACTTAATGTCCTTTCTGCTGAGATGAAATACCTCAAATTGAACTATAGTTACACTAGTGTCTATTTAGACCATGTATTTAATTCATCATTTTTTATTCATTTCCTGACACATTCAAATAACCTCTCTGAATTATATATCATTTCGGATAGTCTTACTGAGGCTGTACTCAGTGTAGTTATCATTGAGTTACACAAAACTAATGTAAAGTTGAAGTTAACAGAACTTGGGCTTTTTCACAGTGATCTACATAATATCGATGGAACATTACTAGGAAAACTATTTGAAATAGCTCCTGATCTAAATTACCTAAATATAAGCAGTTGTAGTCTATCAGGTGATATTGTGAGGGCAATGATTACAGAATGTCAGAACAGTGGTGTTAAAACTCATGTAAAGTTGAAATTAACATCACTTGATATGAGTCATGCAGATCTACATAATATCGATGGAGCAGAACTAGGGAAATTATTTGAAATAGCTCCTCAACTAAATGAACTAAATTTAAGCAGTTGTAGTCTGTCAGGTGATATTGTAAGGGCAATGATTACAGAATGTCAAAACAGTGGAGTTTCTTTAGGTGGATGCAATCTTAATATTAACAATAATAACATTGATGATGCATTTTTGGGCAATTTACTTAAAGTGTATCCTAATATATCTGGTCTTTATATAGCTTCATGTGGGCTATCGAAGGCAAGTTTTAATAAAATGATCAATGGGTTTCATGAAATTGAATTACATGAACTTGATTTCAGCCGAAATTATTTAGGAAATTTAGATGGAAAAACGTTTGGAACCTTATTGAAAATGCTTCCCAAACTTTGTTATTTTAACATGAGTTTTTGCAGTTTATCAGGAAGTATTGTTAATGAAATGATGGAGGAATGTGGTAGGATGAATGTAGTATTGAAAGACGGCTTGCTTCAACTGGAGGGCAATGACCTTTCAGATATTGATAGTAAGTCACTTGCAGAGTTCATCAGGGCAGAGTTCATCTGGGTACCTTTTCCCTTTGATCCTAAAGGTACTTTCCACTGGAGTGATTATTCTCTTAAAGCTGATAACCTACAAAGTCTGATTGAATCAGTAAGTGTTGTAAATGAAACATTGACTTGGAGTAAGATATATTTGAGAAATATTAACCTGTCTTCGATCAGTGGTAAAACATTAGCTTGCCTTATTAAGATCTCTCCAGACCTAATCTGTATTGATATGAGTCATTGCAGTTTATCAGGCAGTATTATTAATGAAATGGTGGAGGAATGTGGTAGGATGAATGTAGTATTGAAAGATGGCTTGCTTAAACTGAATGGCAATGACCTTTCAGATATTGAGTGTAAGTCACTTGTTGGGGTTTTATCACCCTAATTATGATGGTGACAATTATGATGCTGATAAAACTTTCAGTTGGAGTAATTATTTGATGACCTTGAAAAGCTAGATGATTCAGTAGGTGAAAATATGACATTCAATTGGCAAGGATAGATTTGAGTGATATTAACGCATCTTCAATTTGTGGTAATACATTAGCTTGCCTTGTTGAAATCTCTCCAGACTTGATCTATATTGACATGAGTTATTGTAGTCAAAGCAGTATTGTTAATGAAATGTTGGAAGAATGTGGTAGGATGAATATAGCATTGAAAGAGGGCATGCTTAGACTGGTGGGCAATGACCTTTCCAGATATTGATGTAAAATTAGTTCCTGCGCTAGTAATGGATAATACAGGGGCGGATTTAGTGGGGGCCGGGCCGCCCCCCCCCCCCACATCCCCCCCTTTTGGGAGGTAAAAAAAAGGGGAAAAAATGAAAAAAAAAGAGAGAAAAAGCAAAAAATGATAGCCCAGAGTGCCTCAAATGTTATGTTCAGGCGTCTAGAACACAAAAATTTCGCGGGGGCATGCCCCAGACCCCCTACGACAGTGTTGTCTCAATCGGCCCAACTTTCGGCCCCCCGCTTCCGCCCCCCCCCCTTTTGGACATTTCTGGATCCGCCCCTGTAATATACCGTAAAACCTCGAATTGAATGTGCCTAATCTCGAGAAGAAGCCCATCTCGAATTGAAGCCCTCTTTAGTTTCCAAAACTAGTCTCAAAAAGAAGCCCATCTCGAAAATAAGCCTATGGGCTTCTTTTTAAGATAGTATAGGCTTCTTTTTGAGATGGAGCAGTACATACACTGTATACAGTACATACACATTTCAAAGAAACAAAATAAATTAAAAACACGCTGGTTTATAGGCCTACAGTAGCTTAGGTGATTTAATGCCGGTTAATACACTTAATTTTAGGGGAGGCCTGGCCCCCACCCCCTAAACTTTTAACAATTTAACACAAATTGAGAAAAAATAGAAAATTCTACTCAACTTTAAGTCTAAGAATGACATTTCCGGATGTACAGAGGTGCCATAATCATAAGTTTTCTTTAGCATGTTGGGGCTGAGGTAGATAAACCGTCCATCTGTGAAAGCCCTTCTCTTGGTTACCTCTATTACAAATTCATGGATCTGCCACTGTAAACTATCTTTTAAGCACGTTTGTATAAAAGAAAGGATATTTTATACTTTTCATGTTTCTATACTTTTTTTCATGACCTGTTGAAATTATGCGCTCTATGATTGATTAAATTAGTCCGTCCTGTAATCCGTTAAAAGGCCTTACCTTCTGGTGGGTGGGGGGGGGAGCCACCAGGGATCCCAGCCAACGGGCCCAGGCAGCGAGTATGGCCCGCGGCCGCTCTCGGCGGCCCTGAGTGTGAGTATAGTATATTAAAACCCCTCTTTTGCGGCAACCCTACACTCAGGGGACACTGCACCAACTCCAATTAAGGGAACACCCAATTAAGAGGAGGACTATCAGTATAATTGTCTAAATACTTTCCAGTTTTGTCAAAATTTGCTCTTTACTTATTGGAATGATTGTTCTTTGTTTCATAAAAAATGTGCGTTCATCCAGAATTTGAATGATAGCCTGAACCCTGATTTCTAAGTCATGCTCTCTTCATGCTTTTTTTTGGACATCATTTTCTTCTTATTTTTACACACATTTCAAATCTACAGAATTATACTGTACAGCAGTGTATTACTGATACTGTATTATAAAGGTATCCTCCCATTTGGTTGAAATCCAGTTTGTCGAAACCCGGTTTGCCGAATTTAGCCCAGTTTGCAGAATCCAGTTCACTGAAAACATAAAACCCCAGTTTGCCGAAACCCGGTTTGCCGAACCCAGTTTGCCAAATTTGAATTTTGTCGTCATCGTCGTACAAAAGCGCAGCACGCTACTTTTTAAAATAAAAAGTAATAAACAGCAATTATGTAGGCGAAATCGAATGTAAACTCTTAAGACTTAACTATTTTGAACTAAATGTAATAACGGTAAATATTGTAGGCGAAACCGAATGTAAACTCAGACTTAACAACCACAAAAAAATAGTTAAAACCATCACAAGGGCTTCCTGTTGCTCACCACTTTAACCGAGCCATACTATCAGTGATTTATTCTTTATAATCTTAGGCACCAATTTCAAATCTACTACTGTACTAAGGCTCTGAAATCTGAAATTGGTGCCTAAGATTAACTAGCCTAAATCACTAATAGTATGGCTCTTTAATTTGAAATAGTGAGCAATAGGGAAGCCCTCTAAAAATACATACTTCACTATTCCAGCCTAAAAATACATTCTCCGTATAA
>NW_022726865.1:16673-27508 GCF_011630105.1 Anneissia japonica
ATGTATTCCATCGTGAATTTTATGCTGTTGTTAATGTTTCACTGCTTTTAACTGACTTTCGGCAAACTGGGTTAGGCAACTGCATTCGGCAAACTGGGATTCGGCAAAGTGGTCTCGCCAATCTGGATTCGGCAAACTGGCCTAGATCCATTATAAAGGGTATTATATGCTCGCAACTACTTCAATTAAGGTGCAGAAAAGATTTACTATTCTTTTTCTATTTTTTAGATATAAAAACCTTATTTGTCATTTTATCTCAGCCTCAAATTTTTCTTATTTTGTTCTTAATTTTTAAGAGACTTCAGTCTCAGTGTTCTTATAAAATGACTTCATACAGGATTTTAATGATAACATGAACCCTGATTTCTAAGTCATGCCAAATTCATGCTTTTTTTGGACATCAAGTAGAAAGCACAATTTTTAAAGACAAGAATATTTCATAATGCATTTATAGTATCTTGAAGTAATACAATTACTATTGTTATAAAAACATTCATATTAAATTTGTATCATAATATAACTTACTTGCAGTTAAGATTATTTTACAAATAATTTTATGTTTCCAGTTAATGTCTCTTACAGGGGTACCCTTATTCAGGGAACAAATCTATTATGGGTCCTTTTTGGGCAACAAAAATGTTAATAGTGGTTTTATTGTATTGTACTTAATCTGAAAGTGACTCAAAGAGGACCATCAGTTTTATAATTATAAGATTAGTTGTTGATAGCATTCCACTGATATTGATATATACTTCTTTACCTCTATGGTGATGAGTAATTAAACATTCTTGTCATTAATTATTAAAGCAAAAACACACTGCTAAAATATTCATTGTAAAAGTCACACTAAGAGGCCCATCAGTTTTACAATTATATTTGTTTATTTTGTAACATGCATTAGTAAAGTGTTTTAATGTTAAACCATATCATTAAGTGCAGTAGATGACATATTCAAAGTAAGAGTATGATCATACTATCTACTACCTTTTTGTGAAAGGTATTACAGTATAAATCATATTTGTTTTTCTGACATACTTAACAGACAATATATCATATATTGTGTGTACTGACATGACAAGTACTATTAGGTCTGTTCATTTTTTTTCTTAAAAAATTTTATTCTGTACAATACATATATACATACATATGTTACAATAGCCATTGCCTAGAGTACTGTATATTTTGTCAGCATTTTTTAAATTGTTTAACCCATATGTGAACTATTTGTAATTAATATTTCACTTGAATATTCAAATAAATAGTTAAATTCTAAGAAATCCATGTCATGTGTCATTTATTTGCATTTACAGTAGAACCCCTCATTTATGTACGGGACGGGCCCAAAGGTGTTCGTAAAAATCATTCGTACGTAAAATCGGGGTTGTGTGAAATTCCTATGTATTTACACTACCGATATGCTAGGCTGGGCTATGCTAGGCTTAGACTTAGATTTATGTTGGACTGGAGCCAAAACTCCAACTTGCGCTCGAAAGAAATTCAAAATAACGATCATAATAATGTATATAGAAACTTTATTCTCTCTTTCTCGGGCAATAATATATGACTTATCTTTTAGCTTACGAAGAAACACAGCCCAGCGGGCGCCGCAACAGGGCGAGTAACCTACGTTTTTCACTCGATCCAAGTGGTTGTGGCGTCATTTAAATACCCTGTACAGAATAACCCGGAAACCAGGGGTTCTCAACTTTTTAAAAGAAGAGCGCTGATTGGCTGTAGACACGGCGCTTGGACTTTTTTTTTGTATGCAATACGATTGTTCTACGCCTGCATTTATTAAATGAATAATAAAGTTATAAAAAGAAAATGTGGGTGTCAGTGTCTTATTTTATGGGGGAAATAATGAAATATGGTAGATTAACGTTAGTTAGATTTGATAAATAAATTCCATTCATAATTAGAAGGTTCATTAAATTAGGATATGAGGGTGGTGTATTCAGAGATGAATAAATCATGCGCCTATCGATATGCCGACAAGTTACGCATTGGGCAGAGTTTTCTCATGGCTGCAGACATAAAGTATGATCGCCGTGTTGAATGTCGGTGTATTCAAAGCACACTATCTGTAGTAGAGATCGCTGATAGTGTACAGCAAACCGTCTAAGAGTATAAGACCGAGTAATAAACTCTAGCCCGCGATTAATTCTTGACACGGGTGTGTGTTTTGTTAATGAAATAATAACTTTATTTATGACAACAATTACATGATTTTACGTTCGTAAAATTGGAAATTCGTAAAATCGGGGTTCGTAAATGAGGGGTTCTACTGTACTGTGTTTGCCTTGTAAGTTGAATCACTGAAAACATAGGATTTAAAAATGAAGAGGCATCAAACAGAAATCAATAGAGAGCTTCCATTTACAGCAATCCCAGCAACCAAACTTGCACATGGAAACACAGGATTTTGATGATGATTGGTAGTGATGACAATGGGAAATGGCAAAAGTTTAATAATTTACAGACACAAGTATTCGCAAAGGAATGAAAAATACAATTACAATTTGACAGTTATAACATGGATTAGATGTTTATGGCAAAATTCATCAAAAGGAACAATAAAATTAACTAATAGAACACTTTCAAATCATTAGTGGTAAAATGTCTATGAACAACGAAAAATATATATCTACAATCAGTGGCGTAACGATGGGGCCGGGGACCCTGTGGCTTTCAAAGAGTGGGGCCCTTTTTGGTCCCAGTCACCAATTCCATTGTGGAATTTTACAAGTACTCGTTTTTTAATTGTCATTTCACATTGCACGTTTTTAACGACAAAATTATTGATATATGAGTGGCCAATCCAAGAATATTTAATAGGGCCCATAGGGGAGAGATTTTCACTAATAAAGTGTCAATACCACCACCATGGTTGGGGCTGAGGTAAGAACATTTATAATTACGGCCCCTCTAAATGGCCGGAAATGGCACTCTCTCAGACTTTAATTCACCATTGGATATAATATGATGCCAGAGACACATTCATTATGCTGTTATGTATCAACAAAGACCTTTTGGATCAGGGTAATAGATCGAGGACCATTTTGTTAGGGTTCTTTCGAGGCATCTACGGGTCGAGGGGCCTGTGAACCGCCAGGTGAGAGCGCATAGGCGTTATGCCACTGTCCACAATGTTGATAATGAAGATAAGCTCAGCAGGCTCTAAATTTAATATCACAAGCAAATATTGAATTCATTTAACATTTTTAATACCAAATAAAATGTATTGCTAACCAATTTTAGGGGCTAAGCAAAGAATATACAACAAATTACTTATGCATGTTATATGGATATATACTTCCTGTGGAAATGAGGAACATGATAAAACAACATTAAAAAATTGAAAACACATACCTCAATCCTAATTCATAATTTTGATTGGCCTGTTGAGGCTGCCTTTAGTTTTATTCAGATCTTCAGTTCTGGTGTCAGCATAACTGTACATATGCCTCTCTCCATTTATACCTCAATTTCACAATGAATTGTATTTATCATAATTTAATAATAATAATAATAATAATAATTTTTTATGAAAAAATACAATTTATTCATTTAATTATATATTTTAATAGACTTGTAAGTTTTGACATTAAATTTGAAATAGCTGTAAATACAAAATATTGCACTTTTGTAAATCTTGTAAATTGAATTTATACTGAACTCCTTCCTATTCATGCTACATATACAGTAATTAACTGTTGTACGTGTATTTTCAAATTGAAGTTTTTGTACTGGGTCTCTAACTGCATTGCTGTTAGGGTCACTCCTCATTAAATTAAGTTGAAAAATGCATCTGAATTAGTGAGAAAAATATATTATGGTTCTAATTTTCTAATAAAAATTAATAACTTGGTTACCTAAATGCTAGTGAATGTAATTTTGTATCACAATGATGCAACAGTTAACTTAGTTGCTGGTGGAATTTGAATTGCTCAAATGAAAATGAAAGCCTAGATTTGTGGAAAATTTTGTTTTGAATCACATTCATTTTATTCTTCTGGCAGCTAACAGTTACAAGAGCAAGTATTTATTAGACATTTAAAATTGTGTTACTTCTGTTATACTGGATACGAGGAAGTGTTTTTTTAATAGAACTGAGTGAGGAAAGTATTACCTCACTTTACTTAAGAATCAATGGAAAAAAATCCATAAAAGCTTGAGGTAATCAAAGATTATAGGTGGGTAAAGACTAAATTCACTAGCCAAGAGGAACATTTTATTTATATATCATGCATAATCAATTACTGTACCAGAGATCCAGGGAGAGTGACAGTATGATGCATACTGCCGCGACCATGTTCTAGCGAATCTAAGCGAGCGTTGCAACGAGTGGAATATATGTCGTCCAGGTTCTGAACTGGATTTAAGAGTGGGTAAGATGTGATTGCATCTCTACACCTCAGGTTGTATGGCTTGGGTTATGGAGTGTCATTTTTGTCAATAAATGTATATACTAGTTTCTGTGATACCACTTCCGACAAATTTTGAACGCCGGCCATGCCCACTCATGGGTACACTTCAGTTTTTTTTTCTCTTTCCTCTTCTCACTATTTTTCTTCTATTCTTTAATTTCTTGGCACCATTATTTTCGTCGTGATCATCATTATTTTTACTGCAACACACGTGCAGTTATTCTTATTGTTTGGTTCTTTCAAACATTGCCAAAGACAATAAACTTTAAAAAAAAGGTTTATGGGTGTTCTGTGTCCAATAATAGTACCCTGTAATGCGAATGACAAAAATACCACAATAAACAAAAACAATTCACACACATCAGTACTATGTTTAAGTATTCACTGTTTATTTTGTTTTAGGATATATTCATACTTCTAAACATATTCAATATTCAATATTCTGTAGAAAATAATCGACAACTCACAATACAAACCAATAAGGTCTACAATTGCATTCTGCTATGTGAATTATGTTTAACTACAGTCCTTGGGAAATACAGTAATTGTACATGTCACGATAAAATACACGCAAAATAATGCACAGAAATAATCATTTTACATTCTTGCTTAGACAAAAAAAAAATCATATTAAAATAAATTCAAATAGTATGTTTACAGTTCAATTAATGTTTTATACATTTATCTTTAACTAATGTTTACCATTAATTAATGCTTTTATACATTCATTATATTATCATTACATCAACATAATTAATTTCTTTTTTTCAATGAATCAAGTTTGCTTTTTACACTTTCAAAACATTGTAAAATAATATTCTTGTTTCATCAGTCATTTAATAACTGTATTTAAAATCATCTTTATAATTCAAAATGCAGTCTTTCTTTAAAAAACAAAATATTGATGATAAACAACTACTTTTGTTTTATATAATTAAGTATACATACACGTATTGAAATAACACAGACTGAGTGATGAATGATTTCACAAGTCTGGACAGCCAAAATAATTATACAGTATTTTATTAAAATTGCCTTGGTATTAGGCAGTTCAATTATGAAAAGCCAAATGTATCAAAATACCTCCTACTGTATGTGGTGATAATTCATGCTTGAATGAATTTGAATGAACGTGTTAGAGAACGTCTTGTAAAAACCTTTGAAATGTTATCGTATGTTTTTAGCAGAAAGTTCTTTAGGCAACTAAAAACGTAATGAATTTTCGTTTAAAAAAAAATCCATTTAAATTTCCAGCCAAAAATATATAAAAACAAGAAACACCTTACTGTTTGAACAGTCAGTTATGTACCAGAAAGTTCTTTAAATAAGATGTTAATTGTATGCAAATCATTACATTGCAATACAAAAGTAATAAAGAATGAGTACTTCATATAAAAGAAAAGTAACAAAGGATTTTGGATTTTTTGGTTTTTTCTTGCACTTTAAGACCCCAGATATGAGTAGGAAATACATGTGATTTTAAATAATTAAAACAAAATAAACCATAGCTACATATTGAACAAATACAATTATCAGTCTAAATAATGTTCCTTTCTGTTTGCTTGCTATAGTGGAGCAAAAGTATATATATGGCAATTAATTTCCATTTTTATGCACAAAACAAGAATAAATTATATAACAATAATGACAGAGATGATCTTAGTGATGATATTGTTAATGATGACGGTGATGATGTCAGTGACTGTCATGAAGATAATGATGCTACTAATGTTAATAATGATTTTGGGACTTCTGGCTCACAGTCATAGAAGCATTGGCTTCTTCAAATTAGGTCTTTAGACCTTTTTTAAGGTATAATAAATAAATGAAATGAAGACAACGTCTATGATTAATAGAGGAACAAGGGTGGAAAAACCTTATACAGAATGTTTAAACAACTTCCATTTCGACACATTTCTATTAATTACAGAAATCAAATTGAATACATGGAATGTACAATTCATTTGAAGACTACAAAAAAGAAACAATGGTTACATTGATTGAGGATAAAAGAGGGATATATATTCAGGGAAAAAGGAAAAAGACAGACCTTCTAAGGCAAAGAGAGTAAAGATGCTATATTGAGATAATGATTAGCATTTAATTTGGTGGAAACAGATAAATGTGTCAGATCCCTAGCTTTTACAAAGAAAAAAAAAATTATAACTACATATCTTTAATAATAAAAATATAATTAAGTCATACATTTTATAGATATTTCAACCATTTTTAGAATATTTTAAGGTGCTTTTAGCCATTGACAATGTTTTTCAATGCATAGTTGGAAAAAAAAAAACCAAAAAAAACACCTATTTGGCATTGCACAAACATATATAAGAAACTGGTTGAACAAAGACAAACAAAAATCCTTATTAAGATATACTTAATTTTCTACATAAATGTGAACATATAAAAACCTTATTATCAATGAGTTGGACATGGAAACCTATACTCTGTATACAGTACATATAATAATAGCATTTGAATTTAATTTCCTTGTTATTCCTGCACAATACCAATGCTGATTTTAAAAATTACACATTTAGGATAGAAGGATCGTGATGATATAAACCTGAGATTTATAAACATTAGACACATTTGACTCTAATGGCTGTCCACACTATTTATGATGCCAGTGCTGCATGATAATATTTCAATATTGAGTTACCGATCTGGAATTGGCTGATATGCTGCATGAAACATCATTTGCACAAGGAACGGATCTATGATTTTGAGAACAAGGTTACAAGGTGAAGGTGGGGTGGGAAGGGGAGTGGCAATGCATGGATACAAGAAGAGGGTGTATTTAAAATTATTCTTATTATTGAAATTAGCATTTTTATCAGCCACTTCCTTCTTCTCGATAACTACTTCTCTACCCTGAGAATGTTAGAATGAACTGAATTTCACAAATGTCATCTGACAATCCAGCATGGACACATGGCACTGCATAAACGTCAGTGACAATCCAGCACGGTCACATGGCACTGCATGAATGTCATGTAATAATCCAGCATGGTTACATGGCAAATCCAGCATGGTCACATGGCACTGCATGAATGTCATGTAATAATCCAGTATGGTCACATGGCACTGCATGATTTTCATGACAATCCAGCATGGTCACATAGCATTGCATGAATGTCATAAGACAACACAAGACACTAATATTTCTCTGAAATCGAGTCAATTATTGTTATTTTTTTAGAGCACTTTTATCAATACTTTCTATTTTTTGTGAACTGTGTTTAATGCATATAGTGGTAAGTTTAATTAAGTACTATTCTTTGGACAATAAAATGATTAGAAGTGCAGGAAGAGAAAACAAAATCTACTCTGACTCTGATATGTATACGAAGATTCACAAGGAATCTCTACTCAAAACCCATTACAAAAACCTTCATGTAAAAGAATAAAATCGCCTAAAGAAATATATCAAAAAACTATTTTTTAATCAATCTTATGACTTCAAGGTATATTGCAACAGACTGACATCATGCTAAAGCTATGTCCAGATTATCAAATTTTGTTCATATATAGTCATAATGTGCCTATATATGGTCATGATGTGCCTATATATGGTCATGATGTGATGTCATCATGACCATATTTAGGCATGTCACATGTTTTTGTCAAATAAAATTTGATAGTCTGGTCCCTTCTATTTCTATCTTTTTTACAATTGGTCCTTTTATATTTAAATGGTACTTTCTTATTCTCGCATCAGGTAACCTTCTACTATCCTACTAAAGTAGATGGTCTATTTACATCTTATGTGAGATAATTGGTTTTACATATAGATATATTTATATATACCGTTTATTATATAAATATATGTATATATATATGAAATATGGTCCACCATTTTCTTAATACATATAAATTATTTTTCTTTCTCTATCTTACACAAGATCATATTATTCCAGAAAAGACTATAAATTATCAATTATCTCGTATGAGATAAATGTTGTCTTACTTATTTAGTACTTTCTATATCTCTCAACTTATAATATATGTATATTAATACATTAAGGCCTTCCTCTGATCTCACATATGATGACTACTGCTCTCTGATGTTAAGTGAATTGAAAATCCTCCTCTGATCTCACATGTGATGAAGATGGCTCTATATATCACACGTAAAATAATGATGGTCCTACACTGTTCTCACATGATAAAGACAGCCTTTCAATCATGTAACATGTTATAGTCCCATTTATCTTGCACTACAGAAAGATGAGATGGTCCTTTGATCTCACAAAAAAAATAAACATGGTTCTCTTTTGATCTCATAAGCTTAAGATTCAATTTAAATATCATAAAGATTGTCTTCCTCCCAAATTACATAATATGGTCTCCCATTTATCTCGCAATTTAAAAAGGTCATCTGATCTCACATACTAATAAGATGGTCCTCTTCTGAAATCATACGATTGAGATGGTCTTCCTCTGATTTCAAACAAGAAAAAATGGTCCTTCTCTGATCTCACATAAGATGAAGAGGGTCTCTTCTTTTATCTCACACAGGCCCCAACACTTTGATGGTACTATCTGTGTCTCAGTTGTGATGATCCTTTATAATTTATTGCATGTAGGACTGCCCACTCTTTGCTCTCTTACCCTAGTGTTCATGATGCATCCGACGCCGTTTTTGTACCAAGATCCAAAGCCAAAACAACCATGTACCGACGTACCCAGCCATATTGCCCCGCTCCACAGTCATTGAATTACGCAGAACTTCTTGTAATCTGCCTCAATTTCATCGTCAATTGGATTACGATCAGGGATTTTACCTGAGATGTCCGGGATGAAACAACGATAAGGAAGATTTTTACGCTCATAAAACTAAAGGTATGCATGGTCTGTGTCGATGTCACCTTTGACCTCCTGAGATAGAAATCAAGATAAAAATAATTTTATCACTTTGATTATTATGCCACTGTATAAAATAATAATTGATAATGTATATATTGTAATAATAATAATTAATATGCCATGTTATTTAACAACATCAATAACATGAAATGATTTTTTAACCATAACTTATTTATTTCTGTCATTTCTGAAATATTTCATAAACAAATCTGATAACATGTTATGGGAGAATGTAGGAATAAAATACTACATTATTTGGCTTGGGTTTTGAATTGAACCAAGCCTTGTGAGATTGGAATAAAGGCACCACAACCAACGAGTCACATCTTACCTTGACACTACTGTCATTGAAGCAGTACCATTTCTTGTTTGGATTAATGGCATAAGAAACATAATGTCCACCTCCTAAAATTCCTGTATGACACTATAAAAAAAAAAAAAAAATCAAAATTAATTAAAAATATAACAATAAAATAGAAATTAATATAATAATAGCTGTGATATTCGGTTTACCAGGTATTAAAAAAACTTTTACAAGATATACCTTGCAATCTTTCAGAATTTAGAAATAAACTACAGTACTGTAATTCAAAATTAACCTTTCTTATCTATAACTAATAATGGTGTTTCCACATCAGATGTGGGTTGTAGTTTATCAATGAATTAGTGTATGTGTATTTTATATGCAGAATCAATACTTACAGAAACTGCAAATAAGTCATACATAGGACCTTCTGGTTTTTCGGGAACACCTCCATTGGATGCTTCTGGAGGAAGTTTAAAGATCAATGGGTGATCATTGGTTGCATCCACAGGAGGGCTAAGACTACATGACCTGTCGCTGCTTTGATCGGATGAGATTGAGTGAGTTGGACTTGACCGTGTTTCCCCCTCTTCAAAATTATCCCCATTTCTGTGTCCGTCTATTTCATTTTCATTAATTTCTGAGTCAGATGTAACCCCATTTTGTTCTGCACTGTCTCTCTCAGATGAATTTTTTTGTGATGTTCCCCTGTGAGCTGGGGACCCCACTGTATGTCCACTTTCTGTTTTTGATTCTTTATTTGCATGGTCTTCATTCATATTGATTGCGCTAACATTAACCCCTTTCTCAGGTATGACCCCCTTCTCAGGTACAACCCCTTTCTCGGGTACTGTCTTTTTTGGCGTCACTGGTAGTAACGGTGTTTGGGGTATTTCTCGGGGAGCAAGGAAGTTTGATGGATCAAATTCTTCTTTTGGAAATTTGACAATTTTTTGTGATTTGACCCATCTCCCATTTACAAATTGAAATCTTTTCATATGAACAATCTGAAAAGACACCACAAAAACTTGTAGATAAATATGGCAGAACATATTGTATACTTACATCTTAAATTATTATATTATTTTTTTTAAAAGCATACATTAACATCATAAATATATCATAAGTCAAAACCAAGTAATTTTAAGCATGATTTCCTAAAATAGTTAAACAATATGTATACATTATTCTGTTTGCTTTTTGCATAGCATGTTTGCATGGCTGCATAC
>NW_022726865.1:27906-38971 GCF_011630105.1 Anneissia japonica
ATAGTCATAATGTGCCTATATATGGTCATGATGTGATGTCATCATGACCATATTTAGGCATGTCACCTGTTTTTGTCAAATAAAATATGATAGTCTGGATATGGCTTAACTAAATTTATAAACTTCAAAATTTATACACTTCAAAATTTATAAACTTCAATATGTTACTGTGGTTAAGTAAAGGCCTTCCTTTGACATTCATGCCTGAATTTTATTTATAATGGAGGTGGGCTTCTTATAGTAAAACAACTCTAAAAAATATAAGTTAGAACTAGTTGTATAGTAATGATAATTCTTCATCCTAAACTAGTGAACAGTTTGTTTATGTTGTAATTTAAAAAAAAAATATCATAATAATAGAGCCGTAGCCGAACATAAAGACATTTTCAAAGGCAACAATAACAAAAATATATCTTTAAAAGAAATTTCGGTAATTAATTTTGTATTGCAATCTTTGCATGATACCACAAATTGCATTTATAGAATGCTAAATTCTTTATATATAGAAATTACTGAATGTTTAAGAGACCATAAGATGGGGTATATTCTGAGTGTACTAATCACCTTTCTTACAATTTCGCAAAGATTTGTTTTCATAAACGTAATATTATTATTCTCACATCAGAGAGTCAGACTTGCATATGGTATGGTCCCTTCTATTTCTATCTTTTTTACAATTGGTCCTTTTATATTTAAATGGTACTTTCTTATTCTCGCATCAGGTAACCTTCTACTATCCTACTAAAGTAGATGGTCTATTTACATCTTATGTGAGATAATTGGTTTTACATATAGATATATTTATATATACCGTTTATTATATAAATATATGTATATATGAAATATGGTCCACCGTTTTCTTAATACATATAAATTATTTTTCTTTCTCTATCTTACACAAGATCATATTATTCCAGAAAAGACTATAAATTATCAATTATCTCGTATGAGATAAACGTTGTTTTACTTATTTAGTACTTTCTATATCTCTCAACTTATAATATATGTATATTAATACATTAAGGCCTTCCTCTGATCTCACATATGATGACTACTGCTCTCTGATGTTAAGTGAATTGAAAATCCTCCTCTGATCTCACATGTGATGAAGATGGCTCTATATATCACACGTAAAATAATGATGGTCCTACACTGTTCTCAAATGGTAAAGACAGCCTTTCAATCATGTAACATGTTATAGTTCCCATTTATCTTGCACTACAGAAAGATGAGATGGTCCTTTGATCTCACAAAAAAAAATAAACATGGTTGTCTTTTGATCTCATAAGCTAAAGATTCAATTTAAATATCATAAAGATTGTCTTCCTCTCAAATTACATAATATGGTCTCCCATTTATCTCGCAATTTAAAAAGGTCATCTGATCTCACATACTAATAAGATGGTCCTCTTCTGAAATCATACGATTGAGATGGTCTTCCTCTGATTTCAAACAAGAAAAAATGGTCCTACTCTGATCTCACATAAGATGAAGATAGTCTCTTCTTTTATCTCACACAGGCCCCAACACTTTGATGGTACTATCTGTGTCTCAGTTGTGATAATCCTTTATAATTTATTGCATGTAGGACTGCCCACTCTTTGCTTTCTTACCCTAGTGTTCATGATGCATCCGACGCCGTTTTTGTACCAAGATCCAAAGCCAAAACAAGCAAATAAGTCATACATAGGACCTTCTGGTTTTTCGGGAACACCTCCATTGGATACTTCTGGAGGAAGTTTAAAGATCAATGGGTGATCATTGGTTGCATCCACAGGAGGGCTCAGACTACATGACCTGTCGCTGCTTTGATCGGATGAGATTGAGTGAGTTGGACTTGACCGTGTTTCCCCCTCTTCAAAATTATCCCCATTTCTGTGTCCGTCTATTTCATTTTCATTAATTTCTGAGTCAGATGTAACCCCATTTTGTTCTGCACTGTCTCTCTCAGATGAACTTTTTTGTGATGTTCCCCTGTGAGCTGGGGACCCCGCTGTATGTCCACTTTCTGTTTTTGATTCTTTATTTGCATGGTCTTCATTCATATTGATTGCGCTAACATTAACCCCTTTCTCAGGTACAACCCCCTTCTCAGGTACAACCCCTTTCTCGGGTACTGTCTTTTTTGGCGTCACTGGTAGTAACGGTGTTTGGGGTATTTCTCGGGGAGCAAGGAAGTTTGATGGATCAAATTCTTCTTTTGGAAATTTGACAATTTTTTGTGATTTGACCCATCTCCCATTTACAAATTGAAATCTTTTCATATGAACAATCTGAAAAGACACCAAAAAAACTTGTAGATAAATATGGCAGAACATATTGTATACTTACATCTTAAATTATTATATTATTTTTTTTAAAAGCATACATTAACATCATAAATATATCATAAGTCAAAACCAAGTAATTTTAAGCATGATTTCCTAAAATAGTTAAACAATATCTATACATTATTCTGTTTGCTTTTTGCATAGCATGTTTGCATGGCTGCATACCATGCAAAAACAATTTAGTTACTCCACAAATGGATCTTACCAAAATTGGTGGCAGCCTCCATATTTCTAATTTCTTTGCAGCTAATCTGTGTTCCTTGCACTTTGAACAGTAATATAGCTCATCTTCTCCTAGCTCCTCTTCTTTTGTAAATGCTCGTAAACATTCATCTAAATCAATTGGTTCTGTTTGTAACTTGTGACTTTTCTCAACACTCTCGTGATCCTTGACAACCTAAATTTGAATTTAGAAAGATAATTACAAAATCACATGAAATCAATATTGTCTCTAGGGACTCCAGTCTTTAAGCTGGAACACAAGGTGAGCAGCGTTGGATTGAATCAGGTCCAAATGTCTGTACTGCTGTCCTTGTAACACATTGATCTATACTTGTTTAGTTAGTTTATATTATCTTGATTTTTTTGGCTATTGCAACTGTATATGGATGAATGTAAATGTAATTGTTTCTTGTGTAGAATAAATAATAGCCCACTGGTAGCTCTTGGAGCAAATAATACTGAATTGAAAGGTTGTGTACCAGGTTAAGGATTTCAACTTATTTGGTAACACTGACCACAGAGATTTGGAAAACTTGTTAAAATATATACATAACATGACAGTGGCCGGCTTCATTTTTTATTAATTCAAATGGATTCTTCAGCCCAAGATCAGCTGACTTAAGTTATTACATATATTACATCATTTACATAGCGCTGCCTCATGAAGATCAGAGTGCTTTTTGCTTCTTTTTTTTTGTACTTTTTACTAATATACTTTGATGAAATATATCTAACAGAAGAAAACCAGAAAAAGAGAGAGAAAAAAATAAAACAACGCAGATGAAACCAAACACCACCACACCATTCCCCAGCAATTTAAGGCGCAAGGCCGGCCAGAACAGTATACACAGGTGCTTGAATGATGTTGGCATCTAGTAATAGTCAATTCCTAATCAGAAGGAAACAATAGAGTTTTCAACATCTTCGTAAATACTGTATATTTAATAATAATTCATTTTTTCATTGTATTTCTAATGTAAATAACAAATGAAATACGAAAAACTAATTATAAACCTTACCCTTTCCTGAGATGATTGGTACCTAAGGTGCAACGCTGTGGGTTCCCAGTCCACAGCAATGTATGTAGTACCATGATTAAACTTCAAAGAGTCACACACTATTTAACATCCTCTACAGAACCTTTGAAAACAAGTTTGGAAAATCATCAACATGGATGGAAGCAGACACAGTATATACCATGGGAAATGTGTGTGCTTCTTCACATGCTGGTGTGTAGGGAATTGGACACAAACTGTGTCGTGAGTATAATGGACACATGACTGTGTGCAGGGAATTGGTCACAACCTGTGTGTAGAGGATAACTAGACACATGCTGATGTTTAGAGCATAATTGGACACATGAGTATGTGGAGAGACTTGGGACACATGACGACTGCATGCAGATAATTGAGAATATGATACAGTATTGTGTTCGAAAAATACTGCACGTATAAAGACTGCATGTATAAAACTCAACAAAAAATGAGTATGTGGAGAGACTTGGGACACATGACGACTGCATGCAGATAATTGAAAATATGATACAGTATTGTGTTCGAAAAATACTGCACGTATAAAGACTGCATGTATAAAACTCAACAAAAAAAAAAAACACATATCAAATATCTTCCATGTGAAGACTGTCAGTGCATGAAATCAATTTTATACGTGCATGATGACAAACTGTGCATGTGAAGAAGTTAAATTTGAATGACAGGTTATCAAGACAATATACATTGGCAGTAATCAATAGCCACATAGCAAATAGATAAGACTGTATGAAAAAAAGTGTGTCCAAAATTGGTTGTGCTGCTGATGTGTAACAATGCTACACATCTTACTCTTAGTCCACACTACACAATTTTTCTTAGACAAAAAACTGTTGTATGACAAGATATAGTCATGATATATGGTTATAAAGTGATGTCACCATTACCATATTTAGGCATGTCACATACTTTTTTCAAACAAAATTTGATAATGTAACATCTAGCCTTATTTGAGCATGGCATCAAATTTTGACAGATTTGTTTTATCAGACTTTGTCTGACAGTCTGTCCAGACTATCAAATAAAAAATTGCCCATGTATAGTCATGATGTGCCTATATATGGTCATGATGTGAAGTTATAATGACCATATTTAGACATATCACATGTTTTTGTCAAATAAAATTTGAGTCTGGAGAGGACTTTATAGTATAATGCTTGTTTCAAAAATATCTGACCAAACAAGTTATGTCTGTTGAATCTGACAGACAAAAATCTGACTGTCTATGCATGGCTTTGTTTACACGTCAAAGGATACATTAGTTACGAAACTGAAGTATGAATTATTTCTATTTAGTTTTCCAACTAAAGGAATTTGTAAATTAACTTTTACTATAGTGTCAAACGTATTGCTAAACACATTTCATTGAAACAATAATACTTTACAAAACCTGAAATTAGAAACCACATGTACACCAGCTTACCCACAACCAGCAGCAAATCTGAGACCACTAATACTTACTAGTATTCCAAGAATATTTTTATACACTTACTGTTAGTGTGAAATATATGATTTTATAAGGATTACTTACATCTAAGCGTAATTGTGCACGTCACAAAAAGCATCTACAATTACTATACTCACACTTTATTAAGACTACACTTCAACAGTGTGCTTATTATATCACATTTACACTTATATTGTAGAGAGTATGAGAGGGATACTACAATTGTGAGTTTGTGTGGGTGTCTGTGTCTGTGTGGTGTGTGTTGTGCGTGGGGATCTGAATCTGTAAATTAGTAATCCATAATTAATTATTTCCTGATAATTCTACTAGAAAGTTTTAAGTCTTGATACAAGTTTAATGGAATTTAAACCTGAAGACACAAAATAATTTTATCACATTATAGTAATATTATCATAAATTATTATCACAAAAACATTATTATTTAAGAAAATAATTTATGCTATTGTTTAATATTGAAATGCTATTGTTTAATATTAAAATCTACAGCAGTAATATTTGGTATTGTAATTGTATATTTAATCACTAAAATAAAAATATTAAAAACATTATTTTTTTAACTTTTATTTACTTTACTTTTTTCTGGTTGTGGAACAGCGCATCAGTAAACTTTACTTAAATTCAGAAAAAATAGCAATATGAAATATTATTTCATTTATTTTACTTCTCAAATAATAACTGTACAAAAAAATTAATACACACTTAAACTCATTAAAAAAAACAGTAAGAAGTGTGAACTAACTCACTAAAGCGGGTCTTCAGCAAATATACCGATTTCAAATTACGAAGAATATTTTAATCAAACGTACAGTTAGCACTACCAATACTGTATGGAAAAGAGTACAGTAAAGTCTACTAACCTATTAGTTTGAACTAAGAAATTCAGAGCTTCACTTCACATGGATGGCACTTAAATGTACAAACCTATTTTATGCTTTCTGCTTCTGCTTTTGTAGTTGTTTTTATTTGTAATTTTTATCCGTATAGTTATATATTTTAAAATAAAATATTTCATTGAATGATTACGCGGATAAAAAAAACAACAATGTTCCGAGTTGAAAATCAGGTGATGAGATTCTTATGCAGGTGTGTAAAATTGTGCTGAAATTTGATCATCAAGTTGTCTAATAAGCAGTTAAATGTTTCAACTTAAGCATGATTTAAATCTTAGGTCGGGAATATAGACATTGTGTCCGTACAAATACCATATGTCTCAGTGGTGGATTCAAGGGAGGGGCCCAGCCGCCCCCTAAATTGTTCAAAATGTTTTTTTAATGGCGATATAAAGAAAATTATATTCAAATTTTAAGTCTGAAAAAGCAATTTCCAGTAGATCTAGAGGTGATCATAATCACAAATTTTCTTACCTCTACGTGGTGTAGATCCTTCATCTGTGAAAGTACTTCCCTGGGCCCCCTCTTTTTGGAATTCCTTTAAATTAACTTTTTTTTATTTTAACACAATAACCTTTTACTTTTTATGTTAATGTTGTTCACTTACTTTCATTTTGAAAGTACCAAATTGTTTTGAGTGACAAAGATTTAGGTACAAATCAGATACTGTACAATGTTAAATGAATTCATAACAATAAAAACAAATATTTAAAAAATAAATGACACATTGTCCTATGATTACTGCAATGTGTATAGCAACACATAAACAAAAAAAACAACATTGAACAACATGTGGAAGTTTCAGGAGGGGTGACACAGGAGTGGGTGGAACAGGAGTGGGTGGAACAGCCCAACGATTGATTGAAACAATACAAATAAGACATTGAAAATAATCCATCAAGAATAATCATAGTGAACAAATATTAAATAACATACCGGAGAACAGTTCATGAAAATACTGCATTTTTCGGGATGCTAGCCACTGGAGGACTTCATTTTCTTCCCACGATTCTACTGGGATCAGCCTAAATCTCTCCTCTTTAGCCTTTGCATCTGCACCATTATGGTTCATGTATCCATTAATGTTATTTTTAGTTCTCTCATTTCCATTTTCAACCTCTTTGCTTTCATTGTCCTGACTTGGTGGTTGTTTAAAACTGCTGAAAGTAATCTCCGAAGAATTTTTTCTACTTTCGTCAATAGAGTTTTGTTGAACGTTCACATTTTGAATCTTTTTTGATAACACTCCCGGCCTTTCGTTATTAACTGTTGATGTATTGGTTGGGGGAGAGGGCGCAGTTCTTTTCTTGGGTTTTCCAACTGAATCGTTACTTGTAATTGATGTAACACTGCTCTGGCGGCTACTGAGCTTCGGAGCTCTTTCATCAATTGCTGTGCCTCCATCTGTTAGCTTAGTCGCTGTTGATCGGGGAGGAGGCGTTGGTGCCTTTTTCTTCCTACGCCCAAACATGTTTATTTTTATTTCTTGAGGATAAACATTCTTTTATAAATCTAAAGATGAAAATACAGAAATATGAGATTATATTAATCCATTAATTTTTTTCAAACTTATTTTACTAAATTTTAAATAATACAGTTTTGTAAATGAATACACCTTCTTTTATTACGATTTATAGAGTAATTAAATTTTATCTTTTTAGATGTCCAAAAGATATTTTTGGCTTTGAACTAAAATATTATTCATAGATTCCTCAAAGTCATATACTGTACAGTATATATTTAAAATCAAATTTCCTTTGTACAAAATATGTTGAATCATATTATGACATTGAGAAACAATAAAAAAAAAAGAAAATCTCAGTTTTATAAAAGTATTTACAGTAGGTATAACAGGTAAAATTTCAATTGATAGAAATTAATTAATTAGTTAATTATAATATTTAACCTAAAATTAATTAAAAATGCTTCATATTCAATTAAAACATTAAACTGTTAATTAAAAAGGATTAAATCATTCCTAATCTTCCAATGAGATGGATGCACATCAAATTAATTCTGACTTTTGCTAATTTACACACTTTTATTACTAAAAAAAAAAATCTGCAACAAGTATTAAATGCATTACCATAGCTCGTCAGGTATAAGCCTACCCCTTCTTTACTCTTAATTCATGTACTGTACCAGTGTGAACTTTTTCTGGACAAAAGATACGAAACAAACAAAATTAAACATTGGCTTTGAATTGGGGATAGAGTACTGTATTAGAATACATTTTCAGCAGCCATTACAAGAAAGATGAAAATTTGCCCAATTTTTTTGTTTAAAATGGTTGGGAACTACGTTTTAAATGTTGTATTGAAATTAATGCCCACATTGAATAAACTTCCCCTTTAATTAAATTCCCCCTCGAATAAAACCCTCCTCTAGAGCCTCATTGGAATAAACAACTCCCTTAGGCTTTGATTAAAAAAAAATGCCCCCCCCCCCTCCAAATGGCATGAACGAATCTAATGCAAGCAACGTCCTTTCATTCTCAACACATTCTATATGTTACTCTAGTAGAATTACATTTTTTCTAAACTGGTTGGGATCATCAACTCTTTATGATCACACAATCACACATTTTGATGGTAATTATGTGTTGTAGTTCCACATAGTGAAAGCAAATAGTTTACGTCAAAAAAATTTATTTTTTTCTAATATATCCAATTAAGGGTAAAAAATTAAAGAAAATGAATCAAACACAATGAATAATTAATGAAAAATTTTTTGTTTAAATAAAAATAAAGTAATTTTAAGTGACTGACATAATATCTCACTTTTGGTCACAAGACCTGCAAATCTTGTGGTTAGGGCACATAGAAAAAATTATTGGATTATCACTCCATTTTTTTTTTTTTTACAAAAATTGAGGTGGCAGATACATTTAAACAACTGCCCTAGGTCTACGAACATGATTAAATGGCCTATCCAAAACTATATTCCGGTGAAAAAAATTTGGACATTACTCAAGCATCAATGGGAAGGGAACACCCTAATAATTCAGTAGGCATAGGCGTCAAGGCCTTGGTCTTTGCTTGAGCTAGGCAAGCCTTTGCTTAAACTTTCTTGATGTTGTAGGGTACTTTTTGCCCAACAACAACCAATCCGACCAATCACACCCATTGCAAGGAAGACCGCCCACTTGTAATGCATGATGTAACAAGTTATTTTTAGCAGTGAGAGTCTCTGTGGAACATGTGAGGTGTGAATCAATGACCCAATCAATCCACGGGTCTGCAGTTAGCGAGCTGTTTATTTTGAACGACAATAAACAACAAGTTTAAAGAATGGGCTTTGCTTTAAACTTTACGGCGACCAATGTCTGACCTAAAATCAATTGAAAGAGTTTGAAGTTTTCCGAATTCGGAGCCAATTCCTTTATATTTTGTGAGTAGTAGTAAAAAAAATTGTATACGGTGTGCCATACACAGCAAAAGTCTGTTAAAATCAAAATGTAATTGCAGCATTCAATGTCTAATTTATCAAAACATAGGTCTAATTTCTCAAAATGTAGATCTAGTTTCCCAAAACGAAATTCAAATTTTTCAAAACGTAGTTCAAATTTTCCAAAATGTAGTTCTAATTTCTTTAAAATGTAATTCAAATTTCAAAACTTAGTTCTGACTTGATCAAACACTCTCTCCAAATTCTGTTCCAAATGTAAATCAAAAACCACCCGAGCATGGTTTGATTTTTATGTAGTAAAAATAAATGATGGAGAAAAAAAAAAGAAAATAAAATATTCCTGCATTAATATTTCCTAAATTGTTGAAGCAGGCGGGGGTGATAATCTAATAATTTTGTCTATTTGCCCTTATTAACCTTCAGTCTAGTAGGGCCCCAACATTGTGGACATTCCGGCCAATACATAAAGAATGAGGAAGACCCATAGTTGCAGGGTCACTTGTGCTTGGTGCTGAGAGTCAACTGTTCTATTATTTTTCAAGGGGTGTTCTCTTGAGAGAGAGATAGAGAATAGGCAATTAGTCATTTTATGTAGCAAGTATTCACAAAGAAAGTACACTGAAAATATTTCGCAAATATCTTGAAACACCGACTTATAAAGAAGAAAGTTTTTTTTTTCTGCAATGGAAATAAGATAAAATCAAGAGGAAATCTAGAAAATACTTCGGACATGTTTTCTAAATCTTCAAGGGCCAAATGATAATATCAAACTTAATATACGTAAACATCAAGATTGAAAAAAAATGCACAACCAATACCTTATGGGGATAATACATAGTACAAACTGTTATTCTCTCGTATTAAAATCAATTAAAAATAATGAAAAAAGAGCGAAAGATTTAATGTTTGTTGAATGATAATCGCAGGATAGTCAGGGTGTGGGACACTTTGCTCATGCATTCAACTTCATTCCTACGGATTTTCCGGACTTAAAATGCATTCTTATCAGAAACAACGGACGTTTATGACAATGTGAATGTAATAATAGGAATTGAAAGTACTGTACCCAAGCCTACAAACATTTTCATATATTAAACTACACAAAATTGTTTTAGTGTTTAGCACAAACCTAAATATCATTCTGCAAGGTGAAAATGTTTTAAAAAAACATAATTAATTGAAGTTAATTAATTTTTAATTGATTTTAATTTCAGCAATACACTTATTCAACTGGGATAAAGTATTGAATTTTAGGCTGGAAAACAACTGATACTTGAAAAGTTAACTTTCATTATAATGAAATTTATCATGAGTTGTTTAATAAATCATCAGAAAAATAATGGATCTCTTCATGGGATATGAACCTAGATTCCTGGTAGCCAAACAAGAGCACCAACTATTAAACCACAACTTCCCTACTTTACATGATTTAATTGCCAACATATTAAGGTAAAATGTACATCAAGGTCTTCTACTTACAGAAAATTAACAATCAGAGGTCAGACACATACCTTGGTATAATAAGTATTCCTACAACTGTAACAAAGCGATGAAAGAAACGTGAATGAGATCAGACCTCAAAGAGAAGTTTTTACAGGAACTGATCCTTACTTGGCCCACACTGAAGTCAATATGACAGGAACTGTTCAGCGCTTGGCCCCTGTCTGACAGATAAGAGAAGACCCTGTAGAGAAGGCT